>NW_016158961.1:33246-44453 GCF_001687245.7 Rhagoletis zephyria | reverse complement strand
TATATTTTTTTGTTTACCGAGAAATTGTGCCATTAAGCAACTTTCACTAAATTAGGAATTGTGTGCGACTTCAATTTAATCTATTCTTCTGCAGTGGATATGCATTTAAGCAAAGATGTCCATGAACATTTGTATCTCTTTTGAATTTCTAATTGGCAATGGCTATTGCCAATTGACAAACATCGCTAATGAATTTAAATGAGGTATTAAATGGGGATAGATAATTGTAGCTTTCTCTGGAATATTTATCATTTTTGAAAGAACTGAAGACGACAAATAAGAAGTTTTAATCGATTTTGAAATCTTTATGAGATTGACTGAAACAGAACTCTGTGAAATTTAATTTAATTATTTGATTTAGGGAAAACAGCTGGTGCTATGATTTTAGCTGCCTTCAATACGAATCGCTTATATTCGACGTTAAAGAACGTTTTTGTGACTTTTCATAAAAAGTGGACTTAGCAGCTTTTTACTCTTAGCAAGCAATATACAAAGCAAAAAGAAAATTCGTATTAGTAAATTTATTGTACGATCTGCCGAGAGAAAAATGTGAAATTTTCCGGTTTGTAGCAGCGTCCGCAGCAGAATAAAACACTAATTAGATAAAAACCTCATGATTAAAAAAATAAACAGACATATTTAAGAGGCAAACGTCTTAAAAAATAACTAAATCTAGATTTGAAAATATTGGATAAATTTAATCATTGCAAAAAAAATATGATTTTAGAAATGCCTTTTAAAACATCAAAATATACCAACATTAAAGAGAAACCCATTTAAACAAGTATATAAAAATTTAATTAAAAGTAGCCGTAATAATTAGTTATTAAAAACATCATTTAAAAAATACATTTTATAAAAAAAAAAACATTTAAAAGAAGAGCATCTTTTAAAAATTATATGGAAATTGACATATATGTATGTATGTACTAGTTGAATATATAAGTATGCAACAAAAATAAAAATAAGAAAATATAAAAATAAGAATTAGAAATTTAAATGATAAAATAAATGTAAATAAATAACAGCAAAAAACAAATTTAAATAAGCATTGTCCGGTTGCACCAATCAATTTTAAATTTATCACCCATTTTAAATTTGAACAGTCTGATAAATTTTAAAATTGATTGGTGAAACTGGGGATAGGAAAGTTAAAAAAACATATTACTTAACTTCCAAAAATATTTTTTTTTAAGTTTAAAAAAACACAAAAAATTAAAAAAAAAACCCAAAAAAATAAAGTATTAATAAACAATGACAAGATTCCGTCCTTTTTGTCTTTCTCTGTTTCACACATAATTGAACTGAACATATGAAATTTCGTATTAAAAACTTTTATTTAATAAATAAATTAAGATGCAACTACCATAATTTTCATTAAACAATAGCGTTTTATACGTAGTTTAAAAACGAAGTTTGAAATTATATAAAAATTTCAAAATTTTGTTAAACTATTTTATTTAATTCATTGGGACTTCGGTATTTTTTATTTAAAAATATTTTGACAAATTTATTTATTTTATTTTTCTTAAAGGAAATTGAAGAAACTTTTATTTCATTCTTTAACGCTTTATAAGCTTTGACGGCAATTATGGATTTTTCTGTTGTTTACGAAAAATAAATTAAAGAATGTATGTATAAAGAACACTTACAGCGTGGCGACGAATAACTGTTACCCAGTTTTTTTTGAGAAATAAAAGGGTCCTTTATAAATTTTGCGAAAAAAGTATTTTATTGTTAATTTTCCACAGATTTTACTTTAGTTGTATTAGTTAGTTTTTAAATATTAATCATTATCTACATTTGCCAGCAGTGTAAACTTCGAGAGAAAACTTCATTTGGCACGCATATACTTTTTGCTCTACGGAGACGTATGGTAAAGTCTTGATAAAGAATTTCTTAACAGTTTGTTAAATTTTGAAATGGCTACGACATTAAATCGTATATTTGATCCAAGCACCCCCATTTTAGGTACATTAAGAACGTAGCCAAACAATGTATCGAGAATCATTCTCTTATTTTCATTAGTATGTCAATGGCTTTTCCAATAGCGTTCTTCCTTTGCAAAGGGGCATAATTATTGGTTAAAACATAAGGGGTATTCACAGGTGATCTGGTTCCCTGGTCTTTGCTTGAGTTATCTGCTGTTTTGTCAGAGTACCAGGCCACTTGCTTAACTTGGTGAATACCTGTATATGCATGTATAGTAGTTTGGCTGGAACTGCTGGAAGAAACTCCTTTCAAGGGAATTTTAAATATTAAAGATTGTTTGATGTGAGTCCAAAAGTACACATACATAAGTAGTACCGAAGAGAGTAAGTACATGTTTAATTTTTAGGTGCATTTGTCTACTTTTAGGTACCATTTTTTTTCGGCAAATAAGTACAATTTGAAAATTCAATTCTTGTCCATATTGCGAAAATGTATTTTATGCCGTCATCAAATAGGTGAATGCTGTCAAATCGACGAAAGGTTAGCGCTCTGCTGATGGCGCTAACTATATTTTCTACATCGTGGCTTTGATATAAATACATATGTATGTACATACAACGAGCGTTGACAACAATTCGAGATAGGAAACTAACTCTAGGCGAGTGGTAACTATTGTCTACCGTGTACACAGCTTGTAGAGCACGTGATGGAGAAAAGTTGAGATTTATCTATTTTGTCTCTAGCTAGAGTGAATATCTCCTAGAGTGCTCTACCGTGTAAACTTAATTTAGAGAGGAGATTTTTCTTTCAGTAAAACTCTAGAGAGATTTCTTTACCGTGTACGCTTAGCTTAAAAGACACCCGAATATCTTAAATAAATAATTAGTTACTATTCCTTTTTGCAGAACCACTTAAATTTAAATAAAAAATATATCAACCAATTTTTAAAAGAGATAATTAATATCAAAAATATATTAAACGGTTAATGAATTTTTTTAGTTAAAATTTTTATTTAGCTGTTTTTAAAGCATCGTTCACTGCAATGGCTGATATCACGCGCTGTGTTTCATTGTAGTTTTACAATCATGCCCACGAAATATGCCCAGCAATAATTGCCGCATTGTATAATTATTTTTTTGTTTTTTTTTTTGCCGACGCTGTAATTACAATTTTTTCCTCTAAAAAATTTAATAATTCGCACCTTTAAAGATTTTTTGTTTTTCTCTAAGCGGCGGGCAATAGTCTGTGGTGGCATTTTTCCATTTCCGAAACACTGAACGAGCGCAACAAATTGACCGACTAATTCAAGGTTTCACAAAATTGAAATCTCAACCAAAAAAGCAAAAATACCAAAAATTATATGAGAAAAAAAAAATCAATTCAAACTAACCAACAAAAAGCGGTAATGAATCATACTTCATTAATGGCTCGTCAACTGACAAGCGGACGGACTGAACTGTTGTGAGCAATACGAGGTGACTGGACATGACGGCGACGACGCCAACGACGATGAACTAAACCAGTTTCGCAGAGAGTAGGTGAGTGCGATCAACAGTCAGCAGCAGCTTTTTTTCGTAGTGGTAATGAAACAAATTTCAGTTGGAGTTCGAATTACGACACTCAAGTGGGTACCTGCTCATCGCAGGCCATACGCTGCAAGCCATACGCTGACTCCGGCTAGTAAGATCGATGACAAAAATAAATATAAATAAAATATGAGAAAACAAAAACGAAGAAATACCAAGAGCAAGCAAGCGAAGAACGTATCAAAGAATTTTTCACAAAATCTATGCAACTGCTGCGACTACAAAAAAAAAATATATGAAAAGTAAATATTTAAAAAAATAAATAAGCCATAAAAAATGCGCAAACATTAGCATTTGAGAACCGGATTTTCGAAACAGCAACAAGTACTGATCTCGCAGTCATACGCGCCAATGAGCGTTGATCAATCGCTGGTGTACGATAGATCGATGCGTGGATTAGCGTTGACGACCGGTTAGAGTTACTGCTGTCGCTTGTTGTTGCTATTGTAAGACCTCTAATGTGATGCTTTCCAAGTTATTTATTATTTGTTTTTTTTTTTTTGCAAACACACACATAGTAGATACATAGTTTTTGCTTCAGTTTTGCTTTGTTTGTTTATACGTTTTGTAGCTTAGATATTTATTTTCATATTTATGCTAATTCCTCTGTATTTTTGTTTGGCTAAGCCGAGTAAGATCATCCGTCGCCGCTAATCAGCCTCATTACCACTCGAACGCCACTTAGTCGGCCATGCTATTTATGAGCTACGTGATTAGCCGGCTCACAGACAGACAGATGGGACGGGAAGGCAGTTGCATGAGTGTGTCTTATTTTGTCTGAGAGTGCGGAAATCACGCAACAACATCTACAACAATAACAAAAAGTAAATAAGTAAAAAAATAAAACAAATTATTTCTTAAATACAAAAATAAAAATTTAGAATATATAAAATTAAATATATTTAAAATTTAGTTAATGAAAACTTAAATTAATAAAAAATAAATTAATTAAAAATAAAATTAAAAATATGTAAAACAAAATGATTATATCAAAAGGACAAGTTAAGATTTAAATAAGCAGATAAATCACTTATTCAATAAAAAATAAAAATAAAGCGAGTTAGAATTAAAAAAATACTAAATTTAAAAATATATTAAATTAAAGTGTATTCAAATAAAAAAATATTACATTATAAATTAATTTGATTAAAAATATATGCATTTAAAAAATATAATCAATTAAATATATATTCAATTAGAAAATATATTAAATTGAAAACTATATTCAATTAAAAATATATATTCAATTAACAAATATCTTAAATTAAAAAAGTATTCAATTAACAAATATACTTAATCAAAACATAGTAAAAATATAAAAAAAAACAAAATTAAAAGAAATGTACTTTTGGTTCCTAAAAAGTAAAAAAAAAAAATTAGTTTAACTACCAGTTTCACCAGCAATGTAAGGAGAAATGATTTTTTCCCCTTCTGGCAGTTTTATTATTAAGTTAAAATTTTATGAAACTGGCTATAAAACTTGAAAGCAGATTTATTTCTAATCAAAAATTGTCTTTTTGAAAACATATGACGGCCAAGAGAGCCCTACAAAAACAACTGCGTTCTTTTGTTAGTTTGTAAATAAATTACTTATTAAGTTTTGGTATTCCCTGGTGGTACATGGGTACGCATTCCAGTAGAAAGAATTTGAAAAATGCTTTAAAAAACTCTTGAAAAATTCCTTTTTATAATTTTTTACCGCATATAGCCTGGCACCATATAGACATGTATGTATGCATATCCACACATAAGTATGTATGTATGTATGCATATCCATACATAAGTATGTATGTATGTATATACACCCGTAATTAATGCCAAGTCAATTAATCAATTTGAATGTTTCAATTGCCAACTGCATTCCAACAGGAAAATGAGAGTTTATTGTTGGAACCTGTTTATTTACCTAAATATGTATGTACATATATACATATTATGTATGTATGTAAGTAAATAGTCAAGTTAAAAAATAAATTCTTTACATTTTTAGCATGCTTTTAAGGAATTTTCGCGCACCCCAGGCCAGCTTAGGCATTCCTTCCACGCGAGGGTGCGAATGATGAGCAATAAGTGTTGGCGACTCAAGAAAATTATAGAACAAGAACAATAAGAATAGCATATAGAGTAAAGAAAAAATACATCAAATACATTCATACTGCACATTTGTACGTTTGAACGTATATATGTAAATTAGGGTGGTCCAAGATAAGTACAGTCGGAATTTTAATGCTCTCACCCACTAGGATTGTTCTATACTGCAAAAACAGCTTTTTATTTTAAAATCAAAAAATATTTAGCGGCCACTCAAAGCGCTCAAAGTTTTTCTTTCATGCATTTTAATGTAAAAAAGTACCAATTTTTCATAGAAATGGTATAGAATTCTTGAAAATCAATATTTTTCGATCGGAAAACTGTTTTTTTCTTCAGGAGACTTTCAATAATAATACCCAATGGTTTATTTAACCATTTTTTAACATCAAAAATTTTGTATAGGTCTCCTAAAAACCCCGAAAATACAATGGGCTGACCCATAAAAAATCGCTAATATTAAAAAATGGTAAAATAAACCATTGGGTATTGTTTTTGGAAGCCTCCTGAAGTGAACCAGAGTTTTCCGATCGAAAGTCATTATTTTCAAGAACTCTATAAAATACATGGGACAACTTTGAGCGCTTTGAGCGACCTCTAACTATTTTTGGATTTCGAAATAAAAAACAGGGGTATATTTTTCGATTTAGAACAATCCTAAGGGGTGAGAGCATTAAAATTCCGACTCTACTTTTTCCACGCGCATTTTTGGACCACCCTAATGAACATACATCTTATAGCACAATCTTGCAAGTTGGAAATGTGAGCCTGCTGGCCCAAAATCGTTTGAACAAATTATAAACGCATCGAGTATCTTATCGCGCGCCCATAAATACTTGTTGAGTTCGGTTGAAGTGTATTTTTTCAGTTTTTTTTTTTCTTTATCAGAAAGTGTACTTAAGCGAGTATTTAATAAAATTAATAAAATAAAAATTTATTGGAGTGAAATATGAAACTGTGCAACGTAAAAGTGCAAATAAAAAAAAAATAACAAGAGCTGACTGCGCTTCAAAAAATATTATTTCAATTTGGTGGTTGTTATCGGTGTTTCGATTGCTTCGAAAATTTTATGTGGTGCGATTTGAAGGCGAAGGCGAAGGTAAAGGCAAATTAATAGATACGTTAATAGATAAATACTAAGGGACACTTGTGTATATACAAGCAAGCAAACATACATATGTATGTGTATAGTATTTGTGTGAGAATGTGCTAGTGTTTATTTATTGGCGTTTAGTAGCCAGCGCGCAGATAGTAGCGTATAAACTACTAATTAGTGTATGTACTCGTATTTAAGTACATATACATACATATATACAGCTGTATGTATTTAAGTTGAAATTTCTTACAGTGCGTTTAAAACACTCATTTGTTTGTTCATTTAAATGCTTGACGTTGACTTTATTATTCTGCATTCTACCCCGTCCGCCAACCCGTAAAGCTTGTGCGTCAGTCCCAATGTCAGTCAGTTCACTGGCATGCCAACACATCATTAAATCGACGCATTGTGGTCTTATCAACCACAAAACTCAACATTTTATTTACATACATTTTATTTTATGTACATACAAATGTACAATGTTTGCCTGTGTATGTTGTAGCCTTTAACTATACTTGTATTATTTATTAAAACTAATCTCAATTACTCAAGGTACTTACAAATTGTGTTACGCTGAAAAATTAGTAGCGAGATATGCATCAGTCTCAAGATGGTTGCTTTAATTAGTTTTTGTTTTCATAGCTTCCGTTTTTATTTTTGTGGCATATAACTAACAGTTTAATTTAAACAAATTTAAAAACATCGTCATCAAAATGTTCAACTTTTTTATCAGAATTTTTAGAAAAATTTCGAGTATGCAGTTTTGTAGTCCATTCAATAGTAGTAACGTGCAAGTTTCATTCGACTTAATATTTACGCCAATTTTTTTTTTTAATTTTTTTTTTTTGCCCAGGGTGTTGCGCATTTTTCTTCATATAAAACTCGATTTTGTTCATGCATTAGGCCGATACAAATCTAAAAATTACAAAGGTTCCCGAAAGAACTCCAAAAAGTTAAATAAAGTTGGGCTATAAAAACTGCATATAAATTTTTTTTTGTCAAAAAAAAACAAACAAAAAAAATTTAAAATTTTTCGTGTGCATTTTGTCGCTTTGGGGGAACCCTATAATTGTATTGAACTAGTTTTCACTATTATAATATTCATTAAAAGGCACAGGAGAATCGATTGCATAGCTTGCACGACAGGACGTTTTTGACGACGTTTTTTGCAGCCAATTTCGGGATGGACTCTGGAATTTCAGGACTAGCGGTTTATTAACGCAATATTAGCAGCGATCTTTTGGATTAAGCATCAGCAATTCTGATACNCAAAAAAAAAACAAACAAAAAAAAATTTGGCGAACTTTAAAATTTTTCGTGTGCATTTTGTCGCTTTGGGGGAACCCTATAATTGTATTGAACTAGTTTTCACTATTGTAATATTCATAAAAAGGCACAGGAGAATCGATTGCATAGCTTGCACGGCAGGACGTTTTTGACGAGGTTTTTTGCAGCCAATTTCGGGATGGACTCTGGAATTTCAGGACTAGCAGTTTATTAACGCAATATTAGCAGCGATCTTTTGGATTAAGCATCAGCAATTCTGATAAAAAATATCGATACAAAGGTTTGGGAACAATCTTGTCTTCTTCGATCCCGAAATTTGTTATGCTATACTTATTAAAAAAAAGTTTTGAATTTAAGTTGTTTGAAAATAATTTTCCCAAAATATTTTTCCCCTTACTATTTTGTTGNCAAAATATCGATACAAAGGTTTGGGAACAATCTTGTCTTCTTCGATCCCGAAATTTGTTATGCTATACTTATTAAAAAAAAGTTTTGAATTTAAGTTGTTTGAAAATAATTTCCCCAAAATATTTTTCCCCTTACATTTTGTTAAAGCACTGTACATAATTAACAATATGTATGTAGTAACATTAATACAGCAAATATTGAACTTCCAAGTCCACGTTGAAGCGGCCCAATTAGGTGCTTTCTCTTCATCATTTTATTACACCAGTAGCCAACTCTCCCTTATCTACTACTGTAAGCATGTATGTATGTAGTACAGACATATGTATTTACTTATGTCAAACACTTGTCAAGCTCAACAAATTACTGTTCTTATAACCGTATTTACCTATAATTTTCTACTCGATCGATCGATTTTGTACGCTGACAAATGGTGAAAGGGAGGGCGATTTAAGTACATAGCTTAGACATGCTCTATTGTACGAGTGTATTAAGACGCATTTTATGAATTGTGGAGACAGATATATATATATTAGGGTGGTCCGTAAATTTAGGGAGCAAATTTTTACGTCGGATTTCCTAAGCCTCAACCCTACGTCGATGCTACTATAATCGAAGATATCACATATAAATTTTGGTCCCGATTGGAGACAGTTAAGACGTGTCGCACAGGGGGCAAAGTTCAGATTACCTTATGACGACGGCTTAACCGACTTCAATCGGGCCTAAACTTTATATGTGATATCCTCGACTTTAGTAGTATCGATTTTGGGCATTAAATGAAAAAAACATATTTTAAATTTTTCGAGTACCTACTCAGAGGCATCTGGCCTTTGACGCCTTTGCGAGAAGAAAATGCACAACACCGTCAGCAAAAAAAAAATATCAAAAATCAACATATTTCTTTAGCAACTTCAAACTTGCCCTTCCTGAAATTTAACAAAATATAAAACCGGATAATAGAAATTTGTGTAAAGTTAGCAATATTCTATGAAAATTTGCGGAATTTCCCCTAATTTTCGCCAGACTTTAAAATTTTAATTAAAATGGTTTTTGTTGTATAATTACATGCATAAAAAAATTTACCATGAAACTCATTTTGAAACCATAAAAAAGTCAACGCAAATAGTGAGTCACTGTACATGTATATTAATTAGTGTGCGCCTTATTTGTATGAAGACAATTTTTTTTTTTGTAAGCTACAAAGCAGGACTCACCCTAGATAGGTTCGTTTGGTCATGGAAATGTGCTCTGCGAACAATTTTCAAAATCGGATAAGAGAAAGATGCGCCTAAAGAGCCCTTAAGTTACATACTAATTCTCTAAATTTAACATAGAATAGCAAAAAAGAGCCTATAATTCAGCGTTTCGTGTTAATCAATGGATTTTTGCATGCCAGTCTTAAATATGGCTACGCCATTTTCATATATCGCCAGGCTTGGAAGTTATAGAGCCTTTTTTGCATAACTTTGGGACTCGTGAGACACGCCTTTGCATTATCCAATTTTTTTTTTATTTTTGGCAGAGCACATTTTTATGACCAAATGTATCGTAGGAGAGACTTGATTTGTGAGTCAAAATTCAAAAATAAGCCGCACTCTAATGTACCCAGATATACTTATATAACTAGACATGTACATATTTAGCCATAAGTACATAAGGCTAGATTTCTCTTTTAAGCGGATTTTTTAATAAATTTTTTCTAAATATACTTTTAAGTTTTTGACTTTTTAGATTAAATATCTTTGTTTCGTTTTCATACTAAGTCGGCAGTAAGTCACTATTTAATGTATTGTACATACAATGACCATGTATCTATATTTGGTGTTTACATAGTATAAGTACATTTAGTGGAAAAATCGGAACGTATGCGTAGATAATTATTTTTGTTGACATTGCTATTCGATTGAAATGTTTTATCAGAAAGTGAAATCAACCATTCTTATAGAACTGAGCTAATATTGAAGAAATAAAACGTAAAGGGGAATAAAATATGAAGCAGTGTCATGGGTTTCAACTCAACATGTCGGACATACAAAATTAACAAGCAGTTTTAATTCAATAATAAAAAACACAGGAAGCAATAAAAACCCATCTGAACACTGGCGAGAAACATTTCCGGCCGTTTCGATCCACCTATAAGCTAGTAGTTTGCACTGCTGTTCATTAGTTTTTAGGAATCCCTGGACTGTGTAGGCTTCAGTTCTGTTTTCTTGACATCATATATTGGGGTTCATACATTCAAGTTGTTAATTTAGATTTGAGATCCCAATTCTTCCGAAATTAGTTTCCGACGGGTACAAATAGAGGCCCTACATTCTTGAATGACTTTATCTTGGTGGGGATTCTATGAGAACTTATCCAGGAAAACTTCCAGATATTTGACTTCTTCGGATATGTCTAGCTTTTCTCGTGCTTAGCATTGACGTGGCAATGGTAAGGTTTAACTGTTTAAATTTTTACTTCATAGCGACAACTTCGACGTACATACATATTTCTGGTCGCAAGGGATTGCATTCTAGATGAATTGTTGAACAAACGCATTTAGTAGAGATTTGAGTTAGGAATAAGATAAAGGGAAAATCAAAGACAAATAGAAAGATAAACATATAGATAAAAGATACTGATACAGCAATTTATAAAAGAAATGGGCAAACGTAAAATAAAATATAGACAGATTATACAGTTTTGGCTATACAAAATGATTGGCATAAAGATAAAAATAAGAATACAAAAAAGATAAAGATAAAGATAAAGATAAAGATAAAGATAAAGATAAAGATAAAGATAAAGATAAAGATAAAGATAAAGAT
>NW_016158961.1:22045-31355 GCF_001687245.7 Rhagoletis zephyria | reverse complement strand
ATATGGTCCCAGCAACAAGCGCAAAATTCACGAATAAATGCAGCAGAATCGACTCCAATTAAAGTTTACTACATTTTTTACTGCTGAGAACAAGCGCAGTTGGGGAAAGGGGGGCTTCTTATACACAGCTATCAAAAGCAAACAATATTGCAAGTACGTATGACATAAATATCCCAACTCAGTAAAAATCTGTTCGTATATTTATGTACATTAGACTGATCACTCCCCATACAAAAAAAAAATCGGTACTGTTTTACCATTGAAATTATTAAATCTATTATATTTTAAGACTTGATTGAACCTAAATATTTCCGAAAAATATTAAGATTTTCGTGTGCAGGGCCGATTTGAAAATACCTCCAAAAATTTAGTTTTTTATGAATGTAAATAGTTTTTTTTCATGTTTTTTATTTCAGATGACCAAACAGTTTAAGCTTAGAAAATTTGCATAAAAATTTTAAAAAAAAATTCTACTGGATCGTAGTAATGAGATTCTTTATGCTGTTTTTTGAACTTTTTTTTAAAGATTAGTTTAAGAAAAACTTGAATAAGTGGGTCAAAACTATACCGATTTAAGCTTGTGACGTGGAAAGGTATTTTCTCATCCTTTTTATTTCATTGCATATATTCCAAGTGGAATTCAGATGTGTTGACATTTGAAAAAAAGAAATAAAAATTGGGACGTGAATGAGTTTTTTTTGCGAAGAAATAAAAAGAGTGACAAAATATCTTTCCACTGTTTCAAGTTCCAGTTATTCGAGTTTTTCTTAAACCAATCCTTGAAAAAGGTTACAAAACAGCATCAAAAATCGCATTATTACGATTCCGTTGAAAAAAGAATAATATTTTTATCATGTTTTTTAAGGTTAAACGTTTTGTCATCTGAAGGAATTTTCTTCTTTTTTTTTTAAGACACAATTTTTTCCATAAAAAACTCCATTTTTGGAGGTATTTTCAAATCAGTCCAGCTCACGTAAATTTTAATATTTTTCCGAAATATTTTGGTGGAAGTCTTCAAATATAATAATATTGGTAATCCCGCAAAAGCGCAACTTTTTTTGGGATGCAGTCTAATGTAAATACATACATAAGTACGTGTGCTGATCGGCGTAACGCTGTAAAAACAGGCTGTGACAAAAGCTAACGCAAAATATTAAGTACTTTAATTAAAAAAGGGCTTACAAATCAGCTGCGGTTTTTGCTTTACTGCTGCTGTTGTTGTTGATAAGCGATTTCTCGGCGCTACACTGAGTCATTCCCCAAGTCAAAAGAAAAAAAATTTACACAATATAAAATTTATGTAAGTATGTATGTGTAATGTGTGCATACAGGTGCATACTTTTACCTTTTTTCTGGCATTGTTGCTTTTTTTATTTTATTTTATTTCGCTATATTGGAATTGTACATAAATTTTCATTGTCAGTTGAAAGTTTGTGAAAAATTTGAAATTTTTCACGATCGATTGTGATTTTTATGTATGTACATTCATTTATATGCGAGTTTTGTTGGTAACTAAGGTGAATGTGGAAAACTACTGAGTGAAATTTGAAATCTTGATGTACTCACTTTATTAGCAACAAATAAATTAAATGTAAACATGTGTAGACTTTATTGAAAAGCCACAGGCTGCTTACAAAACACAACGGTTGCTTTTATTTCGAGTTCGCACAAAAATAATTTAAGCTGAGTAAAAGGTTAAAACGTGTACTTGGGCAGCGTACAACCTGCTAAGCAAAAATACTTACTCCCAGCTGATTGTCAAAAAAATCGTTCAGCTGAGAACATCTCAATTTCGGCATACCCTCTAACGTATTGCAATTTTTCTATTTCTATTACAATTTCTTCCATTTCAAGTGAGTTGAGGTGCTCTTAACCACCCACCCCGCTGCGCTACCTTTTTCACCATTCCCAACAACCGCAACACGTTGACAGCTCTAAAGCGCGCGCTCCCCTTTTGCCTTTTGCCAATTTGTATCGCAACAACCACACTTGTGGCCCATTTGCCCCAACAAGTACCTTTCGCATTATTTTGGAATAATTTCTTATATTTTCATTTTTCCGTTATTATTTAATTTATCTGCTCAGTTGATCATTTAAGATTTTCCCACCGAATATTAAAAACAAATTAGTTTGTAAAAACTACAAAAACAACGGCGCAACGGTGGCAGTGATGCAGCAGCTACCAGCAACAGCAAATGCAGCGAGTTAGCGTACTTTGTACTTAAAGTAACAAGAAAAACAAGTCGCCGGCAGCAAGAACTACCAACAACCAACAAGTAGTGGGCATGTTTCGGAATGTAAAAGCCAAATATATGATTGTGCATATAAAGTGGTCGAAATAATTATAGCCGCACCACATTTTAACAAGTTTTAACTTAAGTTATTTTTGTTGTTATTTAATTTTGCTTGTTTTTTATAAAAATACAATTCGTTCTTTAAGAAAACTCGTCTAGACCCAAGTTACAAACTTTGTGCAATATTAAAAAAAAAAAAATAATAATCAAAAAGTTTCGTTGAAAGCTTTTTTAACAAGATTTCCTATAAAGATTCTGAGTACGGAGTTTTGTAGCCCACTGAATTCTAATTAAAGTGCAAATTTCAAATGGCAAAAAATTACTGTTGATTTTTTGTTGAAGATGTTACGGTTTCCTTCCATATAAAAATAAATTATATGTATTCGTTATATCGACTGCTGAGTGGAAGGTCGACCTATCTCGGCAGCCAGTTCTCAAAAAACTTTTTAAAAACGCCCTATTTCAGAATTTTATTGAAAACACCCTATCTCACAATTTGGTTCAAAAACACCCTATCTCAATTGAAAATGTGCTGAGATAGGGCGTTTTTGAAACAAATTCTTAAATAGCGTGTTCTTGGAAAGTTTTTTCAGATAGGGCGTTTTCGAACTGTCTGCCGAGATAGGTGTCGATCTTCCACTCAGCACTCGATATGAAAGCAACAAAACTAGACATTTTTAAGAAAGTTTGTTGAAATTTTTTTTAATATTGCACAAAGTTTGAAACTTAGATTTACACGGGTTTGTTTATAGAATGAAGAATTTTTTTATAAAAAAAAAATAACCAAAGTTAAATAACAACAAAAATAGTATGTTAAACCTAGTCAAAATATGATGCGGCTATAATTATTTCTACCACTGTACATACAAACATATGTACATGCAGTTGTGTGAATATGTGTGTGCATTTAAACTACATACCCTTAGTGCAAATATCCACCTGCAGGCAGTTGACTTACTGCACTAACAAAGCCACCAACTGGCAAGCACTTCAATCATTAACATAGTCGTCGGCTGGCACCAACAGAACAACAGCAATAAAAATAGCAATAACAATAGCTGCTACCAAACAAGTCAGGCAGCCAGAGGTGTAGCGTTGACACCGCGTTGCATGCAACTGTTGAACAACTGATTGCCCCGCAGCGCCAGTCAGCATCCATCCACTGCAGTAGCAAAAGCAACAACAATGGGCAAAGTAGACGGAAACGTCCGTAGATGGCTGACAGCGTGGCTGGTGAACCAAAGTAAGGTTTATGTAGTATATTTATACTTGCCGGTATATGTAAATACAGTGACTCAAACGACGGTTCAAGAGGTGAGTTTTTTGAAATATTCACAATGCTTTTCAAGTTAAAATTTTTTTTTATATTTTTTATTCAAACATGGCTTATATTATAACAATAACCCATGTAACAGGTTTCAAACGATACACATACAAAAAAAAAAAAAAAAATAACAAACTTTCACTAAAATCTGATTTTTTTAGAAATGGGTATGCAGTTTGATATCGCATTGAATTTTAGTATAACAAAATGTCAGCTTTCAGCAGTTAAAAATTTGCGTTACTTTTTCAATTTTTTTTTCTGGCGCCTTTTCAGGTTTTTTTTCACATAACTAGTACAATTTATAAAAAGTTGCGTTGATTTTTTCGAATTTCGGCGATTTTTGACAGACTTGAAAAAATAACATTTTAAAGCTTTAAGATACTAATTTTCAGACCTCTTTGCAAAAAACTTATAGAAGCTGTGGTTTTCATGCAATCCTAACAGATAGCGCGAAAAAATAATTTTGCAAATTTTTCCATTTTTTTGTCAACAGGCGTGAAAAAATCTTTTCAGTCACGCCGGCATGTGGATCAAACGGCCTGTTTATTTAGCTTCAATACATTTTTTTTTAAATCTCTCTTTAATTTTTGGAGTAGTGTATTTTAGCTCGCCATTGAGGAATAAACCCCCCTATTATGAATTTTCATACGATAGACGCGAAAAACGCTTGCAATGTATTGATGTATTGTTTTGAATGTGAAGTTGCAAAATTTGTTTAAAATTTGTGGGGAATTCAAAACCTCTCAAGCTCATCATATTTAAGGTAAAGATTTTTGCTCAAAATGAGCCAAAAATTGATTATTTCAGTGCTGTAACTCAGCCACAAAAATTTCCAACGTTAGATGTAATCTTCAAATTTGTTGACAAGTTTTGAGAATATGGTATAAATGTAGTGGCAAGGGGTCCACCGACACCAGAAAAAAATTTGAAAGTGCTCTACGAGAAAAAAGTTTGGGAACCTCTGGTCTATGTGCTCTAGGTGCATTTCTGCATTAAAAAATTTCGCTTAAGCTATTTTCGCAGTTAGGGCTCGATATGATTTTTATTATATCATGAAAACCCGTGCGAGCATAAATAAATTTCTATATGAAAATTTGTTTGAGGCACTGTATAACTGTATGTACGTATTCGCATGTAATTTATTTAAAGTAGTACTGACTAAGTACTTTTGCTGCCATGGCAACTGTGCTAGTGTTGCTATATTATTTTATTGTTGTTGTAATTGTTGTAGTTTGGTATGCGTGTATCGGTTGGCAGCTTGGCATCAACCAGCTTTTATGAAACAATGCATGGTACGTGCATTTGCTCGCTGTTAGTGGAAAAACAGCTGTGAAGAATATGGAAAAATTCACAACCACCGCCTACAACATGGCGACACGTGCATAGGCATGCTTGCAAAGTCTACTCATAGTATATGCATAGTAAAAAACACAGCATATAAAACACAAAACAGTCCACAACTATTAAAAAGCTTTTAAAAACACTGAAAGTTTATGTTTGAAGATAGCGGTAGTCTGTGGAAGAGTAGGCTTTTATGGGGCGCTCACTCGGAGATAGACGTCCAACACATCCATAACAGAATTTTTTCAATTTAAAGGCATACAGGACCATCACTCTTCTACTGAATTCTACAACCGTCATCAAACCTCATTTCCTATACGAACCAGTGCCAGGATCTTGGAGGTGGCTAGCTCCATTCTTCATTACTAGCGTTGTGCGTGCGTTCATATACCTATCCCTAAGACTTTAATAGCGGTGTGGGTGATGTTTATACGAAAGGCCGGCAAAAAGCCCTAAATCTCCCTAAGCGGTTTCAACCCCATCAGTCCCTCTTCGTTTCTGCTTAAAAGCCAGAAGACGCTGAATTAACTGCATATTAGAAACAAGATGCATCATGGTCGCTTGTCCTGAGCTTAACATGCATACATCAAGTTAGATCGGGCGAGACTGTCCGCCCCACAAACCCAAAGCCGATAAAGGCTTCGTAAATAAAGGCTTTGATGCGGTTGCCTTTCACGACATCCAGGGTGTTTTTAACTGTGTCCTTCCGGGGAAAATTATCTAGCCCCTGTCCCTTGGTAAGTTTGTAGTAGAGACCAACCTAATTAGGCTTATTGACCATATTCTATAACTATTGCGGCTGAGTGGGGATGTGCCATAATCCTGCGTAAGGTGAATTGGGACACGTCCCAGGTTGATGGTGTTTTGAAGCTGCCGATTTATCGCCTTCACGAATGGCGTTGAATTTCCAGTGAAGAGTAAATTTCTGGAAATCATCTGTGATTTGATCCGTGGGTACTTAAACGGGAACTTACCCTGACCACTACGAAGTATAAAAAAAATCCAGGCGACTTTACCCCCAAAACGTTTGGCATTTTCTGATAAGAGTCAAGTGAAGTAAAATTTAGAAGGAGGCAGGGAAGGACTTTTACACGGGTAGGTTAAAGCTTGGCGTAAGGATTGTTGGTGGATGAGTCTTTTGCAAGGACCTCTCTATTAATCGCAATTAAAGAAGCAGGCGATTATTGTCTGCTCAGCTTTTTGCCCAGAAGAAACCCATAGGTGGTCAAGGGCTTTCAAATACTCGGCTCTCCGCTCGGTAATAGAAAGAGAGCTGCTGAAGAGTAAATTCGAGGAGGTCAAGAATGTGAGATGGAGAGGAAAGAGCCGACATCAATATTCTACAACGCTTCGGAGCCGTGTTGGATACTACTGGCCGGGAAAGTGAGTGACATACATGAGTCAAAGAAGCTGTCCAGGAAGGTATCGAGGCAGTTGAGATGACAAGCCATCGACCTCTGAAGCCAGGGACTGCCAAACGAGCTATCCCGAAAGTGTTCGGCAGTCGATACAAGTATCTCTGGGACAGAAAAGGTTACTGTAACTCGGAGCTACATATATCACGAGAAGCATCTCTCATCACTGCCAAAATGTGACTAAACGCAGGTGAAGAAAAACTTCAGTTATCATCAAATTAGACAAGAAATATTTGTTCCGACTACTCCCGTTTTCACTTGAGACTCTGCCCTAGGGATTCCCGCTGTACGGCGAGTACAGACGCTACACACTTCTTTTCGTAGCTGTGGCTAATTAGAACCACGTGAAACAGTAGGCCAGCTCGTTGGGGGCTACGCGGTACTGGGTAGAACCAGAATGAGGCCTAATTGGTGGTTTAACAGGAATAAGTGATACTAGCCGACTGCGATTTCTAAAAATTAACATGTTGGATCTAAGGCACACAACCAATTCCTGCTATCTTCTTGTGGCGTCTTTTTTTCGATCGATCTCGTGCAAATACCGTGTGTACCTAAAGAAAAGTCAATAAGAGAGAAGGTTTGGATCTCTTCCGTTGCATAGTTCGGCACGAGTGTGACTGCCACGAGTATCGTCACGCATTCAAACACATACAAGCACAACAGAAATCGGCATTTTTGTTAGGAAATTAATATTTATTTATTGTTGTATATGCTGTGAATATATTTGTTGTTGTTGTTGCTGTTACTACTTATTATTTTCATTTACCTATAGACTGTATGTAAAAAAGAAATCCAGTAGCAGCTGAAGCAGCGATGAATCGCCAATGCCAACCACTTGTTGCAGGCGGACAGAAAGACGGGCCAACACGCAGAGCGTGTTACCTTTGCAATGCAAACAAATAAAATGTGAAAAACCCATACCATCAAGTGCTTGTGCATAGATAAATACATATGTTCATACAATTCATACAATTTTTTCCCCCAATTTGACTTTATAGGATGTTCTTATTAGAGCAACGTTAAATTCAATCACAATTTGTTAAATACATTTTGTGTAAACCCAAGTTAAAAACTTTGCAGAAAACTAAAAAAGGACTGCAACAAACTTTTATCCAAATTTCAAACTTTTCTTAGATGTGTTAGAATTCTTTTGAGTATAGAGTTGTATATCCCATTCAATTCTAGAGTAATGAAGTGCAAGTTTCCAGTGGCTAAAAGTTACCGTTGATTTATTAGAATTTTTTTGCCGAAGGTGTTGCGTTTTTTCCATATAAAAATAAATAGGGTTTATTCGTTGTAAGTATGGAAGCAAATGCGACAAAAAAAATCTAAAAAATCAGCGATAATTTTAAGCCACTTAAAACTTGCAAATTATTACACTAAAATTGCGTATAAAGCTGTATACTCAGAGAAATTCTAACACTTCTAAGAAAAGTTTGAAATTTTGATGAAAATTTGCGGAATTTTTTTTTCTAGATTTTACTAAGCTTTAAACTCGGGTTTATATGGGTTTTGTTAGAGAATACACTGTATTTTAATTGAAAATTCTTAAAAATAAACAATA
This sequence comes from Rhagoletis zephyria, assembly GCF_001687245.7. NCBI lineage: Eukaryota > Metazoa > Arthropoda > Insecta > Diptera > Tephritidae > Rhagoletis > Rhagoletis zephyria. Next base: position 23,417 of record NW_016158961.1, on the reverse strand, counting down.
TCACTTCGAAATGGGCATGCTATAGATATGATCCATACTGTACGTACATACAGTGACTCAAACATATGACCACGTGTTGTTTTTTTTTAATATCCGTAGATTTTTTTGTTATTTTTATATAAAAATATCGTCTAAGCTTTAACCAAAACCGTGTAAATCACAGTTTCAAACTTTATACAAAATTTAGGAAAATTCACCAAATTTTCATCGAAAGTTCAACATTTTATTCTGAATTTTGAAAATTTTTGGGGATGGAATTTTATAGCCCATGTAAGTTTTAGTCTAATGAAGTGCAAGTTTCAAACGGCTAAAAATTTTCGTGAACTTGCACATCATTAGACTAAAATTGTATGGGCTAAAAAACTGAAATTTTAGTGAAAATTTGTTGAATTTTCTTAAATTTTGTATAAAGTTTGAATCTGTGAATTAGCCGGTTTTGGTTAAAGCTTAGGCGATATTTTTATATAAAAATAACAAACAAATTTTCTCGATAACATTACGAATATTTAAAGAAAAGCAACACGTGGTCATTTGTTTGAGTCACTGTACATTTGTATGAATGTGTGTATGTAGCAGTGATGTGGCACTGCTGATCATTGCAATCGCCGCCGCTGCTGCTGTTGTTATTGTATTTACAAAGTAAATTTTTTGTTGTTATTGTTGTTTTACATCCATTTTTTGTTGTTGTTTGCTGCAGGCCTTCTTTTCGCCTACCTGTTGCAATTGTTGTTGTTGCTGGTGCTTTTAGTTACTACTGTTTTAACATGAACGTTAAACGCACAAATTATAATTTGTTTGGCGGTTCACACAGGCGAGAGCAGTAACAAGAAACACCAGCTTACTTAGTTAAGTTTGAAAAACAAGCAAAGCAGTAGACGGTAATAAAACGAGAGGTGAGAAAAAGCGGTGGTCACTACGAGTAAATGCATGGATACATAACTATGTACGTAAATGAAAAAAAAGTTACTTTGAATATACAGCAATACCTATTAACGTAGGATGCCACTAAGTTAGGAATACTTTTTGCAAAACAATTGCTAAAACAAAACAAAAAAAAAAACAAATTAATAAACGTGCAGAGAAGGAGCATTATTCTCAATGTTATGGAAATTGTATGAAAACGCCTCGAAGCCGCAAACTTCAAATTATATTTTCAAGTCGGTGACGAAGATATCTTAACATTAACACTAGCTTAACCCATTCGCAGCCAACGTAACATCCAGAATTTACTAAAGGAATAGGATTACTGCAAGTTTACTACAAATATTAGCAGCCCGGCAATTTTTTTGTTATTATCATTTAATTTGCATTTTTATCATGGTTTTCCTATTTTTTAGTTTAGTCAATTTTTTTCTACCATTTTTTATTGGTT
>NW_016158961.1:3428-18206 GCF_001687245.7 Rhagoletis zephyria | reverse complement strand
TAGGCGATATTTTTATATAAAAATAACAAAAAAATTTTCTCGATAACATTACGAATATTTAAAGAAAAGCAACACGTGGTCATTTGTTTGAGTCACTGCACATTTGTATGAATGTGTGTATGTAGCAGTGATGTGGCACTGCTGATCATTGCAATCGCCGCCGCTGCTGCTATTGTTATTGTATTTACAAAGTAAATGTTTTGTTGTTAATGTTGTTTTACATCCTTTTTTTGTTGTTGTTTGCTGCAGGCCTTCTTTTCGCCTACCTGTTGCAATTGTTGTTATTGCTGCTGCTTTTAGTTACTACTGTTTTAACATGAACGTTAAACGCACAAATTATAATTTGTTTGGCGGTTCACACAGGCGAGAGCAGTAACAAGAAACAGCAGCTTACTTAGTTAATTTTGAAAAACAAGCAAAGCAGTAGACGGTAATAAAACGAGAGGTGAGAAAAAGCGGTGGTCACTACGAGTAAATGCATGCATACATAACTATGTACGTAAATGAAAAAAAAGTTACTTTGAATATACAGCAATACCTATTAACGTAGGGTGTCACTAAGTTAGGAATACTTTTTGCAAAACAATTGCTAAAACAAAACAAAAAAAAACAAATTAATAAACGTGCAGAGAAGCAGCATTATTCTCAATGTTATGGAAATTGTATGAAAACGCCTCGAAGCCGCAAACTTCAAATTATATTTTCAAGTCGGTGACGAAGATATCTTAACATTAACACTAGCTTAACCCATTCGCAGCCAACGTAACATCCAGAATTTACTAAAGGAATAGGATTACTGCAAGTTTACTACAAATATTAGCAGCCCGGCAATTTTTTTGTTATTATCATTTAATTTGCATTTTTATCATGGTTTTCCTATTTTTTAGTTTAGTCAATTTTTTTCTACCATTTTTTATTGGTTGTTATTTATTTTTTTTTTTTGATGTTTTATTATATCATTTTTAATTTTTTATTATCCTAACTTTTCTTTTTCTATTTTTTAATTGATCTACATATTTTTTATTTGCTATATTTTATTTTATTTTTTTGTATATTTTATTCTTCTATTTTTATTTATTTTCCAGTTTTATTTTAGTTTTATTTTTATTTTTTCAATATTTTTTCTTTTGCCTATTTTTTGCTTTTTTACATGTAAATTATTTATTCAATTTTAATTTTTTTTATCATTCGTTATATTTTTAACACAAATCATAATTCCTAACTTTTTTACTTTTATTATTTTTTCTGTTTTATATTAATTTTTTATTATTTATTTCTTTATTATTATTTTTTATTGTTTTTTAAATTTTATTATTTCTTTCGTATTTTTTGGTTTTATTTTATTTTGAATTTTTTTATAAATTTGTCTATTTTTAAAATATTTTTATTTTTGCCAATTTTTAGTTTTTTTTTTGGTTTAAATGGTTTTATTTGGTTAATTTTTTTTTAATTATTCGTTATTTATAAACATAAATCATAATTTTTAATTTTTGTATCTTTATTTTTATTATTTTGTCTGGTTTTTATTATTTAATTCATTATTTTTTTTTTATTATTTATTTCTTTATTTTGTATTATTTATTTCTATATTTTTTATTATTTATTTCCTTAATTTTTTATTATGTTTTGTTTTTTTTTATTTCATATTTTTTGGTTTTGTTTTTATTTTATTTTTTCATATTTATACTTTGTTAATTCTCTTTACTAGTTATAGACCTTTTTTTAAATACTGACTGCAAAATTATTATAATAATTGCATTCCAAATGATTTTTCTTGCCCGCATTTGATTGAAAAGAAAAAATATTTCCCATAATTTTAACTATAAGCAACAGCTGACGAACGACGAACATAGGGCTATCTCAACGATTTAGGCGGCCAGAAGTCAGTTTTGCAAATTTCGCGGCACAAAATCGTCAAATGTCTACGAAACCAAGAAAACACAATGCAAACTTTATGCTCCTTTAGCTTTAATGTGAGGACTGAAATTGTTTTGATGATTTCATTAAGTACTTCCTTTAAGTTTATTGGCAGCTTTGACAGTTTTACCCTGAAACCATTTGACGCTGAGCGCTTGCTGGTGTATTTGTTTTTAGCCGACGTCACAAAAAGGAGAGGATTATCAATTCGTCGGAATAGTTTTATATAATTTTTTTTTTATGTATGGTACCGCATATCTTTGGACCACGTTAACCGATTACTAGAATTCTTTTTTTAAAGGAAAGGTGTTACCTCACAGGTGGTCCCATTCTAATTTGGTTTAAATCCGATTATTGGATCATGAAGAGATTAACGACAATCTTAAATTTGTGTATGAAAATTGAAGTCGGTTTTGTTTTTTGCTTAAAAATTACTTGTTTATGTAAGCATTTGTTGCAGTCACTAGTATTTTTAATGCAATCTTGCCAACAGCAGTGTTTTTTACATACACTTGCATCCAGAACCCTCTTGACTCCCTTCGTAGTATTTAATATTCAAAGTGCTGTTTTCACTGATGTCCAGAAGGTTTCTCAGTAGATTTACTATTCGGATCACATGAAAACGGGTTTGTTATCCAGCTGTAGACATTCTTAGAGTCAAACCTTCCAAGTTAACAGCCAATTTAACGAAAGCAATTTAAGTGAAAAATTATTTTAATTTCTTGAATATTGTATGAAAATTGACACCGTGAAACCGTTATCCATTTTCTTAGCGTTAACTTCGAAGTTACATAAGTGCATTTTTCTGATTTGCTTGGCTTATTTATGGGGTTTTCATGCAAATTGCTAGAAATTCTAAAATATACATGTCACCAATAAAAAAAAAAATCGACGAGCTAGAAAAAACCAAAGATGTATTTTAATTTCGCAGGTCTCTGTTATCTTCGCAGCACTGGCGGCATCTTCCTGGTCGCCAGGGAATACCGACAGATCATACAGTGCCTTCTCGTGACGTTTTCTGCCTGTTGCTTCATCGCTCCTTTCGTTTTTTCAACCATTGCAAATATGCGCACACTTGCTCGATTTCAAACCATTTTTTTGTACAAATTTGTCGATAGCTTTCAAAATTTCGTCGCTAGTGGTGTAAGTCTCAAGTACTTTGCTCATCAAAAGTTCTTCTCTGATTTGCATTGCGGATGGGTACCTCACTAACACGAGAAGAACATTAAACTAAAAAATTCACAAGTTTCCAAACTTTTTATAAGTTCGTTCGCGAGAAGCATAGAAAAAATTTCGATGAAAAAAATATATTTTTCTCGGGTTCAAAACTATCCTATCTTTTAAGTTGAAACCAACAATACACACCCACAGAATTTTATTTCTCTAAAAAAAACATTGTCGCGAGTATTTTGTTCTTGAAATGAAGAAAAAAATAAAGGCCAATGCGAATTTTACGATTTAGCAAAAGGTTCTACAAATATTTTTATTGTTTTAATATTTAATTTTTTCTCTTAGGCTTTTTTATTTTCTAAGCTTTTTGATTTTTTAATTTTTTCTGGTCAACATGTAAATATGTATTATTAATTTTAGAAGAGCTCAAAGACGGATTAAAAAAATAATAAAAGTTGTATATTCTTCTTTTACTATTTTAATTGGTCGATATTTCAATTAGGCATAGCCGAAAGATCCAGCAGATCACAACAGTCTTAAGTCGATATATTGACCAATTTTACCAATTAAAACAATAAGAAAATTTGTGTTAGTCAGGCCTTGAGCAGATGTTAAATTAATAACATTTATAATTTTTTAATAACAAATATTCAAAAAGAAACACTTTAGGTTAGTTCCACGATCTACTCGAAAATACATGGAACAGTTTTGTGTTAACTTCGACAAACATATTTATATGTTAGCTAAGATTAGGCTCCAAAGAAATGTTCGCTAAATGTTTGTTTTAGTTTCTGCCATTTTTGCTTTATTAGTAAATTTTCTGGCGGAATGCTTAAGTGTAACTCGGGGTGACTTTGAGTAGCGTGTGGAACAAAGATTTTATTAAATAAGAAAAATTCAAAAAGTGAATTTTGTAAAAAAAAAAATTTGAAAAACTAATAATATTTAGATAAAAGTTCTAATTTTTGTAATTTGACATATAATTTTTTTTTTTTTAAGATTTTTTTTAACTAAATTTTCCAGACAAGTTTTTACTTGTGTTTCCAAATAATGTACAATGACAGCGCACTGTAAGTACGTGGCAAAATCAGCGTTGCATTTAACTAGCGCTGATTGCTATTGCAATTGCTGTTCCTGCTGCTGCTGCTGCTATTATTCACAACAATTCGCTTGCATGCGCTATTTGCTGTTACGTTAATTGTTTTTGTTGTTATGCATATATGTATGTATGTTTTTTTTTACTACTGTGGCTACTGCTGCTGCTGCTGCTGCCATTGTTATTGTTTTTGCAATTGCATTTCTATGCAAGATTTTGTAATTCAATATTTCGCAAGTTTATTTACTGGATGCATATTTGTCCGTCGGTTTGTGTGACTATAAAGCCAAAGCACAATTTTCCTACACGCTTTTTATTCATATTTTTTTCTACTCCATACTGCTGTTGTTGTTTTTGCGGTTGAGGTAAATAAAGTTATTTTACATTTCATTAAGGCCCACAAAGGAGAAAATTAAAGGGAACAAATTATAAATAAATTGCCACACATTTCAAAAATTACAGCCAATCAAAGTGTGAGATATTTAAATGTGGCTTAAAGGCGAAAGCGAAATCGCTTCGAAATATCAGCGGCAGCGGCAGCGGCAGCGCAATCATCACCTTACACCGTGCTGGGGGGGTTCCACTGAAACAATTTGCGATTCAAATAAACTTAATGAGTTTTCAGAATTACATGATCTTCAAACTTTTGTTGAGGAAAAATTGTTTTGTTTGGGAAAAAACATACGCTCGGTTAAGCGAGTTCCCTTTTTTATACCCGAGCGCACTTGTGCACAAGGGTATTATAACTTTGTTCACATAACGGTTGTTTGTTACAGGCAAAACGAATCGAGATAGATATAGACAAATGTATACATAAATGAAATCAGAATGAAAAGAGAAATCGATTAAGCGGTGACTGTTTGTCCGTCCGTCTGTCCGTTTGTGCACACGATAATTCGAGTAAAAATTGAGATATCCTAACGAAATTTGGTATGTGTACTTCTTTTCAGCGTATGTAGGACGGATGGCATCGAAAATGGGCAAAATCGGACAATAACCACGCCTACCTCCCATATGACGGTAATTTAGAGAAATACGAAATTTTCGTTACATCAGTATCTACATACTAAAGCTAATTTATTCAAAATTGATGCTTGCAACAATTCTTTACCAAGAAATACGTTTATGGTAAATTTTTGAAAATGGGCGTGGCACCGCCCACTTATGATCACATATACATACATATGTATATCGGTAACCCTTCTACCAATTTGTACTAAACTCGGTGAGGTTATTGTGTTTGCCACATAGAAGCAAAACGTTGAAAGTTACTGAAATCGGACTAAAATTACGGCCACTTCTCATATAACGGTACATTTCAGAAATGCTTGAAACTTCTATATTTCGAGATTCAAGGACGCTTATTTAATCAAACTTGATACTAACAACAATCCCTTGAAAAAGAGCAACATTATTTGGAATTTTGGAAAATGGGCGTGATATCGCCCACATATGACTATATATAAGTCTATCTCATTATGTCTAACTCAACGTTCTATCGAAGATGTTTAAAATAGGGATAAAACCACCCCGGCTTACCATGTCACGGTAGTTTTCGGAAAGGTGGAAAACATATATTTAATACTTGCGCCGGGTATTTAGTGTTCGGCTCCGCCCGAACTTAGACTTGCTTACTTGTTACAGTTACGTTTATGATTATTAAAGAGTTACAATATGACCACTTCATCACATAAGTCATGCAAAAGCTAGTGGTACCTATTACTTATTTATGTACATCAAAAATCCATCAGCATATTTTCGTTAAAAATATAATTTTTTACTTGAAATTTATGGTGTATTGGTATAAAAAAAAAGAAATTTTCGTTGAGTATCGAATTTTCTGTCGAACAGAATTTTACTTTCGATGGTGTAGCGAAGTGTTAGAAAATTGTTAAAAATGTATGATTTTGTATATGTTTTCTTACATTTTGGCGGCTAGACACTAATTTTAAACAATTTTTATTAATTTCATGCAGTTCTAACATCGTGAATACTAAACACAAGCTCGAAAGGCTGGTTTTACTTGTGAAAGAAAATCCCAATACTCTGTTGGCGCGATCTCTGAGAACAAAATCGTAGCGCTGTTGATAGTTTTAAAATATTTTAAATAGATTTGGCTCACAAACGCTTCTTTAGATGGTCGGAACTTTTTAATGAATCTGTAGACAAATTTCTTAAATATATTTTATATCAAAATATATTCGAAAGACTAATAAACTTAAACTCTCTTAAACATTTGCTACTCCTGGCCAGTTTACTTAGCTCTCATCCTCTGACGAATCGTTGAACCAGAACTCGTTGTACTCATTTTACCACGTTTTTATAAACTTGCTTTCTTTTTTACTTCATTTTAATTAGAACAAATTTACATAAATATGTATAAGCACAATATTTAGTTTGCTCGATTTGTAAACAAAGCTTCTCAGCGGTGAAAAATATACTATTGTGAACAACCTAAACGAGCGAAATTCACAATAGCGCTATTCTTCATCGAATGAGCGCCATAATACCAAATGAAAATTCGTTCGCTCAGCACTTTCGACCACAGTCGAAAATCGAATGCAATGCATAATAGCACTAATATACATTCTCCAATAAAAAAAAAACTCGACGTGCTAGAAAAAACCAAAGATGTATTTTAATTTCGCAGGTCTCTGTTATCTTCGCAGCACTGGCGGCATCTTCCTAGTCGCCAGGAATACCGACAGATCATACAGTGCCTTCTCGTGACGTTTTCTGCCTCTTGCTTTATCGCTCCTTTCGTTTTTTCAACCATTGCAAATATCGCACACTTGCTCGATTTCAAACCATTTTTTTGTACAAATTTGTCGATAGCTTTCAAAATTTCGTCGCTAGTGGTGTAATCTCAAGTACTTCGCCTCATCAAAAGTTCTTCTCTGATTTGTCATTGCGGATGGAGTACCTCACTAACACGAGAAGAACATTAAATCCCACTACGTCGGAACTTTCGTCAAGATTGCAAACTAAAAAATTCACAAGTTTTCAAACTTTTTATAAGTTCGTTCGCGAGAAGCATGAGAAAAAATTTCGATGGAATTTTTTCTCGGGTTCAAAACTATCCTTATCTTTATAAGTTGAAACCAACAATACACACCCACAGAATTTCATTGAAATCGGTTAAGATGGTTTCGGAGATTAGCGTAAACGAACACAGTGACACGGGATTTTTATATATTAAGATGTGCATATATGCTTTTTTATTTTTTTATTAATTAGTTTAGGTTAGGTTTTCTCTAAAAAAAAACATTGTCGCGAGTATTTTGTTCTTGAAATGAAGAAAAAAATAAAGGCCAATGCGCATTTTACGATTTAGCAAAGTTAAATTTTAATTGTTTTAATATTAATTTTTTTCTATTAGGCTTTTGTTATTTTCTAAGATTTTTGATTTTTTAATATGTTTTTTTTTCTGGTCAACATGTAATATGTATTATTAATTGTTAGAAGAGCTCAAAGACGGATTAAAAAAAATAATAAAAGTTGTATATTCTTCTTTTACTATTTTAATTGGTCGATATTTCAAATAGGCATAGCCGAAAGATCCAGCAGATCACAACAGTCTTAAGTCGATATATTGACCATTTAACCAATTAAAACAATAAGAAAATTTGTGTTAGTCAGGCCTTGAGCAGATGTTAAATTAATAACATTTAAATTTTTTAATAACAAATATTCAAAAAGAAACACTTTAGGTTAGTTCCACGATCTACTCGAAAATACATGGAACAGTTTTGTGTTAACTTCGACAAACATATTTATTTGTTAGCTAAGATTAGGCTCGAAAAAAATGTTCGCTGAATGTTTGTTTTAGTTTCTGCCATTTTTACTTTATTAGTAAATTTTCTGGCGGAATGCTTAAGTGTAACTCGGAGGTGACTTTGAGTAGCGTGTGGAACAAAGATTTTATTAAATAACGAAAAATTCAAAAAGTAAATTTTGTAAGAAAAAAAATTTGAAAAACTAATAATATTTAGATAAAAGTTCTAATTTTTGTAATTTGACAAATAATTTTTTTTTTCAGATTTTTTTTTAACTAAATTTTCCAGACAAGTTTTTACTTGTGTTTCCAAATAATGTACAATGACAGCGCACTGTAAGTACGTGGCAAAATCAGCGTTGCATTTAACTAGCGCTGATTGCTATTGCAATTGCTGTTCCTGCTGCTGCTGCTGCTATTATTCACAACAATTCGCTTGCATGCGCTATTTGCTGTTACGTTAATTGTTTTTGTTGTTATGCATATATGTATGTATGTTGTTTTTTACTACTGTGGCTACTGCTGCTGCTGCTGCTGATTGTTATTGTTTTTGCAATTGCATTTCTATGCAAGATTTTGTAATTCAATATTTCGCAAGTTTATTTACTGGATGCATATTTGTCCGTCGGTTTGTGTGACTATAAAGCCAAAGCACAATTTTCCTACACGCTTTTTATTCATATTTTTTTCTACTCCATACTGCTGTTGTTGTTTTTGCGGTTGAGGTAAATAAAGTTATTTTACATTTCATTAAGGCCCACAAAGGAGAAAATTAAAGGGAACAAATTATAAATAAATTGCCACACATTTCAAAAATTACAGCCAATCAAAGTGTGAGATATTTAAATGTGGCTTAAAGGCGAAAGCGAAATCGCTTCGAAATATCAGCGGCAGCGGCAGCGGCAGCGCAATCATCACCTTACACCGTGCTGGGGGGGTTCCACTGAAACAATTTGCGATTCAAATAAACTTAATGAGTTTTCAGAATTACATGATCTTCAACTTTTGTTGAGGAAAAATTGTTTTGTTTGGGAAAAAACATACGCTCGGTTAAGCGAGTTCCCTTTTTTATACCCGAGCGCACTTGTGCACAAGGGTATTATAACTTTGTTCACTATAACGGTTGTTTGTACAGGCAAAACGAATCGAGATAGATATAGACAAATGTATACATAAATGATCAGAATGAAAAGAGAAATCGATATAACGGTGCCCGTCCGTCTGTCCGTTTGTGCACACGATAATTCGAGTAAAAATTGAGATATCTTAACGAAATTTGGTATGTGTACTTCTTTTCAGCGTATGTGACGGATCTCGTGGGCAATGGAAAACACCCCTCCAATAGGTTTTAGGAAACAACTCGTACGTAATTTAAGCATATCATTAGCTTGCACAACTTACCGTAGTTATGTATGATCACGCACTAGTTTCAATATAATATGTATCTCGGGAACCGTTACTACCAATTTGTACCACCTCGGTGAGGTTATTGTGTTTGCCACATAGAAGCAAAACGTTAAAGTTATGAAATCGGACTAAAATTAGGCCACTTCTCATATAACGGTAATTTCAGAAATGCTTGAAACTTCTATATTTCGAGATTCACAGGACGCTTATTTAATCAAATTTGATACTAACAACAATCCCTTGAAAAGAAGCAACATTATTTGGAATTTTGGAAAATAGGCGTGATATCGCCCATATGTATGACTATATAAGTCTATCTCATTATGTCTAACTCAACGTTCTATCGAAGATGTTTAAAATAGGATAACGCAATGGAGTTTCGAAAGGAGAAACTTTAATACGCCCGTTTTATTCCTCCCCGAATTAGACCTTACTACTACTGATTAAGTTACAAAACCTTCAGCATGAAAAGCTATGTCATATTATTTTGTATATCCATCAGATTCTAAATTATTTTACTTGAAATTATGTGTGGTATAAATTCAATGAGGTTCGATGAATGTAATGCCTTTAATAATACAGAAATAAAATAATTGACATAAAGTTCATTCATAATCATAGTTGGATACAAAAAAAGAAAGACCCATACCTTCGCCATCTTTGGGAAGTTTAGCCATCTGTTAAGCTGAACATGTTTTACTTATCAAGCTTATTAATTGTAGAGGAAATCTCTAAAAACGTAAATTTTGAGTTACATCTCTATATTATTAAACGTGCGACATGACGAAAAACCAAAAAATTGTTTGTCTACAAATTTTATTGAATATTTGTAAATTAAGAAGTATTTATTTAGATGAAAAAATGTTATTAAATGACAACAGTTCCTCCTGTTTTTTTTTGAGAATTCCCGTGGTAAATGTTTTTAGACATAAAATAAGTTTCCACCTATTCGACTCACCTTTAGCCGCGCTCATCAAATCTTTCACCTCCTTGATGATACGCTTGATCTGATGACTAGTGTGATCCAATTCCTTTTCGTGCCGATTCAAATTGTCACGAAACTCTGGACTATCGACGATGCATTCCTCGAATTCGAGTGGCTCGAGGCCGCGACGCACATCCTTGCGGCCGCCCATTTTATTGCTGCGACCCAAACGCAAAGTGCGTTTATTATTATTTCTTCTTGTTATGCTTAGCGTTGTTATTGTTGTGATTAGTGCTGTTGTTGGTGTTGTTATGAGCGTTTTGTTGCTGGCCGTCGATTGTGTGGCTTTGCTGACTTTATTGCTGTTATTGGTGAATTTTTTATTGATGTTATTTAGGTAATTTAAATTTTTGCTGTTCCTGTTGTTGTTATTGTTTAGTTATTAGAGGTTTTCGTTTGGTTATTCTTCATAATTTCAAAAGGGATTGAAATTGAAAGAATGTGATTTATTTGATTGAAATCGAGGTGAATTAATTGGATAAATGAAAAAGGCGGTTAATTATTTCATTTTTTTTATGAATTTTTTTATTCTTTTTTAACTTTTTTTCGTTTGGCAACAAAATAAAGAAAAACAACAACGTAGCTTATTTACACTTTCGTGTGGCGGCAAAAATTAAAAAAAAAAAACTTAATTTTCGAAACTGAAAATTGTTAGTACACATTTGCTACATAACACATAAATAATATTGCAGAATTATTTTTTACCAAATAAGAAAATAAAAAACTCAAAATAAGAATTTTCGCTGATTTTTAACGTTTGGTGACACTTGAGTGATGAAATTTTGCTTTGTTTCATCAAATCACAAACACACTTTCAGCTACATTTTATGCCGCTTTCATACACATTTGCGTTTCTTTTTTTGTTTTTTACTTATCGCGTGAAAAAATTCCTGTCTTTTCAGTTGCCTTTTTTTAATTTCTCATTATTTTTTGTTGCTTTGCTTTTATTGTGCATTCCTTTGCATCGATCTAGTCAATTGTTATTGTTTGCTTTACTTGCTTGCTATGCAGTTGTTGTCGCTGCGATGACTGTCGTTGCACTTTTTGCCACAGCACCCGCAAACACACACACGCACGCACGCATACTCGTGCAGGCCTTCGGCTGGAAGACAAAACTTTGCCGCGGTGTTGCTGCTCAACTGCAATTCTACCTCTTTTTCTTCTCCCTCCACTGCTGCTAGCCTAGCAACTCTTTCACTCGTACACACGCGCCGTCCGTTTCGTTCAGTTCGCGTTCGCACTCGTTTCGTCTCTGTTACGCGCACGTTTCGTCTTCGCTGTCGCGCAGCCGTATTGAAATTCTTCAATTCTCTCAACTTGTTTTGGCATTTCGTTTCATCACTCGTTTTATTTAAAATTTTTTTTTTATACTTCACTACTTTGCACACTGCTTGCGTAAATTTGTTTGCAATTTTATTTTTAAGTTTTTTTTCATGGAAATTATAAAAGGAATTGTCTACGCCAATTATACGAAATAATGAAAATTTTTCCAATTTTAGCTGCAAATAAAATTAAGAGAAAACAAACACAAAATTAATAAAAAGAAAAAACCTTGGCAAGGATACAGCGGGGCGCATAGCAGCGTGGCAATGAGGAAAGAAACTGCCGAAACTTGTTTTCATTTTCACTGTCAATAATTTGCTGCAAACTTTTCAACGCTTCTACTCCACAAAATGCAGGCCATACCTAGTTGGTTATTTTACTTGTAATACTATTAAATTAATATCTTTTACAATTCCAAACATTTCAAAATTTTTTCACCAATCAATTAATACTACTGTGTTCTGGAATACTTTCAGTCAGTTCTGTACATATGTATATTTTCACTGCCAGCCAGCTATCCAACTGGTTTCGCATAGCTTTAATGCCCAGTGTTGCATCAATCTTCTCTATATAAAGTGGTAATGTTCGAGTCCTCGATCAGCGATCAGTTTAATCGCGCATTCCTGCTGTAGCCAACAACAGCCTTTGAAGCACTGCTAACGTGCTGTACAGAAATGTTAATTCATTCGAACATTTTACAGTGGGCAAAAAACAATATTGATGCCTCCTGATTCCAGTATATTGCTCGAGGAGAGGTCCAAGGACATTAGGTACTCTTTGTAGTTGGAGTCTGTACCTAATCTAACGATCTTAAGACGAAATCAGGTCTAATTGTCCTGAGATAAGTCTTGAGGACGGTCATTGAGCCTTAGCGACCGGACCGGATTCTCGTTATATCTTACAGTATAATCGTTTAGCAATCAGCCATGGGGGCAACTGTATACCTAATGGGGAATGCTGAGCAGACGATATGCAAATATATCAGCGATCTTATCGAGCAGACATTCCGGCTTAGGAATTTTGCGTTAGGTGTTTCGGGTTGGGAGACAGTAGTTAGTTTTCTTGAGTTAGGGGATTTCAGTTGATAGTTACACTGTTGCCTAATGTTTAGTGTATTGCTAAGTCGGTAGGGTCAATAGTGTCGGCATGCATTTAGCTTTGTTGAGTCGTAATTGGCGTAAGTCGGTCTTCTGTATACTTTCTTCTCTTAGTCTGACCACCTTCTTGGGTTTTAAGCACCAACTATTGACTGTTGATAGTTTTGCCTCGAACCTTTACCGACGTTGGGTCCCCCAATATTATTTGCCTTCGAGATGAAATTTGATGTACGGAAATGTCCGAAAAATTTAAGATAGCGTAAGCTCAATTACCCAGACTAATTACCAGATATTCTGAACATTAGCATCGCAGCAAAGGACAATCCGCCGCCTTTCCCCCGAGGTGGCATAATAGTGTTCCACCCATTGATTGACACATGAAGCCCAAAAAATTCTTCAATCGAATTCTGAAAAAGGCTTCTTAAATTTCGAGATAGGGCGTTTTCGAATGGACTTCCGAGATAGGTCGATCTTTCACTCAGGTGTCGATATGAAATTAATTGTTTTTTTTTTTAAAGCAATAGAATTAATAAACGTAAATTGGAAAAAAATTAAATCAAAAAGAATAATATTTAAAGTTAAACAAAAAATAGTAAAAAACAAATTATTTTTTATAACCAATCTAAGAATTAAGTAGAAAAAATTGAATAAAAAAAAATAATTGAAATAGATCCTAAACTTGAAATTTATAAAAAACCTACTTTTCTTTTAAAAAATAAAATCTAAAAGTTAAAGAAAGTGATAATTAACAACAAAAAAGCAAATTAAATTAAAAAAAAAAAATTGGTTTTAAAAATATTTGTCTTGTTTAAACAATAAGATCTAAAAATTAAAAGGCAAATAAACTAAAACACGTAGAAGAATATAAGTGCTTTCTTTCAAAATAGATTTCTCACGTGCGAGTGGTGAATGAGAGAGCTTTTTCAATAAGACTTTTGTATTACGAAAGACTTTTTACTTCGTAGTAACAACGGTTTTCCAAAAAAAATCTTCGATATTCATTGCACATTTCGCATCATTCATATAACAAAGGACAAATATCTTTTTATACGTTGCAATAGAACGTTTTTAACTTAAATGGCTGCCCGCAGTTCTCAAGAAAAATCACAAAAAATATTTTTCATAATTTCTGTTGCTTGAAAAAGTACTTTTCTGCTTCTGTAAATTTTCTTGAAGAAATAAATGTAAAAGAATTTATTCCTTGAGAGCGGCATACTGATTTAAAAATTTTTGATAGAAGAAAATGTATTTTTTATTTCTTGTGCATCATTTTATATGAATTTTGCGTTTTTCTTGAGAACTGAAGACAGCCCTTTAACGGTTACTATCAAATAAATAAAAATAAATAATAAAGTTTTAAGTTTTATTTTTCATCAAGAAAATAAATTTCATATTTTAACTTTTTACGTTGATCCAAAAAATAAAAGTCAAATTTTAACTTGCGTTTTTTGACTGAAAAAGTATAGTTGAAAAAATAACAATTATTAATTGTGTCATTTTAAAAAATCATAACAGTTACGGTCCCTGGATTTTGTTAACATTTAGGCCAGTTTTCTGAAGTACCTTTGAAAAATTTATCTACACTTTAAGCACAGAATATTTTTCAGGTAACAATGCTATTGTTAATATAACCCACAAAAGGCGACAGAAAAAAAAAATATTAAAAATCAACACGAATTCTTCGCGGCTTCAAAGAAGTACTTTTTTATACTAAATTTCCATTTGCTAGAAACTACATTAAAAACTTCGAAGCTTTGATTTACATATGTATGTACTTAAATACATATGTACATGCACATTTGGTTTGGATTATAGGGCTGCATCCAGCTCACAAGAAAAAACGCAAAATTCGTATACAATTACCCACAAGAAATTGAAAAGAAATTTTCCTCTATCAACATTTTTTAAATCAGTTTGCAGCTCTCAAGAAAAAAAATGCTCGTATATTTATTTCTTCAAAAAAATTTACACCCAAAAGGAAAGTAATGCCTTGTATCTCAGTTCAGCG
>NW_016158961.1:0-3403 GCF_001687245.7 Rhagoletis zephyria | reverse complement strand
ATCGCAAGCAGTTAAGCTCTCAGTGCTGCTGAAATTTTCTCTGAACGCGTTGCGTTGTTTTCGGGGCCATTGAGCTTTTCGCGGAATGCGCGATGAAGTTTCCAAGCCTATTTAATTTTAATAAATGGTAACTTCGACTGTTTTATGGTGTTTCATGGTAGCTCGAACTTCAGTTGTTTATAGAAATCAATAATTCCGGCGTAATTTTGTGTTGATCGGTGTAAAAAGTGAAAAATTTGTTAAAAGAATGGCCAAAGGTAATCCAAGGAATATAACAGGGTACATTTGCAACATTTTTTAAGTGAAACTTCTTTAGCGGCGGTTGGTTGGTTGGGAGTAAATCGGCAATTTCTACTGAAATTGCCCACGGAAATGGTTGGGACGGAATCAAGTGCTTCTTAAATGTATGCAAATGGTATTAATTTAACAAAAACGTGCTAATAAAAGGTTAAAGAATAAGGCTAAGATAAAGACAAATACACGAATGAAAGTAGAGGTGAGTACGTAAATAGATAAAGAAAAGGATAAAGGCAAAGTTAAAAATAAAAACAAAACAAAGATTCGCAAAGATAAATGCAAAAATGAAGACCTATAAGGGGAAGGGGAATATGTAGATGAAGAAAATGATAAGCATAAAGATAAAAACAAAGATCAACAATAAGAAAAAGATGAGGATACCGATAAAAGTAAAGAGGAAGATAGAGGAAGAAAGATTAAAATAAAAGTAATTATAAAGAAAAGGATATACTTATGTATGATAGACACAGACTCAACCTGGGAACTATTTCGGAATTTTCGGTATTCTCGGGACTTACCGATATAATAATCGATATTTTTGTACATATTTTATCTTTTTTTTATAGATATTTTTATCGATTTTGCTATCAATATTTTTATCGATATTGCTATCGATTTTTCTATCAAAATTTGTTATCGAATTTGTTATCTATAATTTTATCATTTTTGCTATCGATATTTTTGTCGATGTTACTATCGATTTTGTTATCAGTACACATGATGTGACATCATTTGACAGAACATCACATATTATGAAATGGAAAATAGGTAAGCACCTTACGAGGTAAGCCATGTTTTCTTTCAGTTTTTAATAACAAAATTGTCATCATGGCCAATGTCATCTACTAGTAAAGTGCAAAATGAACACCTCCGACGACACATTACGTTGTCAGTTGCAAAATAACGTGCAGCCGAAGTTATTTCCAAGCACCGAACTACTCCGAGCGACTGCTCTGCATTACACGTAACTTACTTTGTAAAGCGGCTCAGAAGTATGTCTCATACCAAATGTACATTTTAAGTTCCTACTTACATAAGGCGGCCACGTCTTTGTTAAAGTAAGGGAGTCAGTGACGTGGTAAGGACAGCCGGGTGAAGTGTAAGTTGCTGGTAAGGTATTGTCCTTCACCTGGCGGCCCTTACCACTTCCCTGCCGAATCTCCATTACTTTAACAAAGACATGGCCGCCTTATGTAAGTAGGAATTAAGAATGTACATTTGGTATCAGACATACCTATAAACCGCTTTACAAAGTAAGTTACGTGTAATGCAGAGCAGTCGCTTTGATTAGTTCGGCGCTTGGAAATAACTTCGGCTGCACGTTACTTTGCAACTGACAACGTAATGTGTCGTCGGAGGTGTTCATTTTGCGCTTTACTAGTAGATGACATTGGCCATGATGACAATCTTGGTACTAAAAACTGAAAGAAAACATGGCTTACCTCGTAAGGAACTTACCTTTTTTCCCAGTGGGTAAAGCTCATCGTTAAATCGTCTCCGATATTCGCCATCTCTAAAGCGCGAAGGCCCATAAATCTTCCGCAAATCCTTCTCTCGAAAACTCAGAGCCGCTTCATCAGATATTTTCATTGTCCATGGCTCCGCGCCATACACCAGCACAGGCATGATGAGTGACTTATAGAGTGTGCTTTTGTACGACGAGAGAGGACTTTACTTCTCAATAGCCCACTTAAATAAACGAAGTCGTCTACTTTTCCCAACTTGTGACTCTGAACAGTGACGTGGGTGCCAAGACGTGTATGTTCTGACTGTGTGTGATGATAGGAGATACTTCGTTTTGTAATCGTTCCCACCAGACCCATTCGCTTTGCTTCTCTAGCTAATCCCCAGAAGGCAGAAAAGATGTGGAGGATAATTCCGTATGAAGAAGTCAACGTAAGTGGGCAAAACTTTTGACTGCCGTTCACCTGGGAGTGGCTAGAAGTGATTCTGGTGCGTACGGTCAAAACCGCAGCTCACATCGTCCGGATATTTATATCCATGTATCCTCTGGATAGCGAACAAACACCCGTTGAGGGCGAGCTAAAGTGAGAAGGCGTAAACCACGTTAAAACCCCACCCAATGAAAACGAATAAACAGCCTCGGATGAGACCCCCTTTTTCTAATGACGACCACGGCAAACGTATAAAGGACTATGGTTTGAGGGTATGCACCTGGAATATCCAGGCCTCTAATAGGGTCCGGCTGGTTGATGTCCTCGGGAAGGCAAAGGTTGACATCACCGCCATCCAAGAAATGCGATGAACGGGGCAAGGCAAGGTAAGCGTGAAGCTTGCGACGTCTACTACAGCTGCCACGTAAAGGATCGAAAATTCGGTGTTGGATTCGTGGTAGGAGAGACTCCGTCGCCGAGTACTGGCGTTCACCCCGGTGGACGAACTTCTAGCCACAATCCGCATCAAAGCGAGATTCTTCAACATCTCGCGCATCTGCGCCCATGCCACGACGGAATAGAAGGACGAGGCGTCCAAGGATCTCTTCTATGAGTGCTTGGAGCGTACATATGAGCGCTGCCCCCGACACGATATCAAAATCGTGCTCGGCTATTTTAATGATAAAGAGGGCAAAGAATGGATCTTTAGCGCCACTAGTACTAGGTTCCGGCATAAAAAGATCAATCAAGCTGCATGGCTGTCTCCAGATCGAAAAACGAGAAACCAAATCGATCATGTTGTGATAGACGGAAGGCGCGCTTCCAGTGTTTTAAACGTACGTACACTCCGAGGGCCAAACATCGACCCGGACCACTATCTTGTTGCAGCCCAAATACGCATCCGCCTCTGCGCAACAAAAAATGTGCGCCCAACAATGCAAGAAAAGCTTAACGCCGAAAAGCTGCAATCACAACAGAGGGCGAATTTGTTCGCCACTTGACTCTCACACCTGCTCTCTGAGAGTACTCTTCAACAAACCAAGATACGCGAGAAGTGGAACTACATTTCCCGTTCATTAAGTACCGCAGCCGAAGAAGTAGTCTGATTTCAGCGAGCCTGAAATAACAACTGGTTCGATGAGGAGTGTCAGGAAGCTACGCGTGATTCAATAATACAAGGTTAGATAATTATTGACAGCTGCGCTTTGACA
>NW_016158960.1:99134-102718 GCF_001687245.7 Rhagoletis zephyria | reverse complement strand
GATTTCTATCATTCCTAGACGGCTTGCCCGATTTCAATGAAATTTTCAGGGGTGATTGGGGTCTGTGTGGAGGGTGCACATAAAATGAAATTTTCAGAAGTGATTGGGGTCTGTGTGGAGGGTGCACATAAGAAATTTAATGTGTGTATCATTGCACGTTTTGCAATTAATTCTGTTTGGCTTTACGTGTTTTTTTGGATTTTTATTATTGTTTTGCCGCAAGATTGGCAGTCCTGCCTTTTACTAATAAATAAACAGAAACAGCTGGCGACTGTTTACAATTATTAAAAAACATTGACAACAATTTAATTTATAATCTTATAACTGCAGTCTACTATCGCACCCTTTCCTCAAACGTGTATTAATTCAATATTCAAATAACGTATATTTATATAATTTGAAAAAATCTTCCTACTATACAAATATGTACAGCAATATTAACTAACTAGCGAATACCCGGCGTGCTTCGCTGCGCCTTGAAAGTAATTTTGTTTTGTTACTCCCTCTCACAACATTTGAAAATATTAGTTATTATTATTTATTTATTTATTTATTTATTTACTTATCGGTTCTTTACATATTTTCTAATTACGTTCGAAAATATATTAACTCAAAAAAAAAATAAACAATGCTTCATAGATCGATTTTTTTTAAATCTAACTTCATAAAGTTCTTTAAAAATATTTTGTAAATGAGGCCATAAGAGCTTACGGGGAGAGTTACAACACAAAAATACATTTAAGGCGCAGCGAAGCACGCCGGGTAATTGCTAGTTTGATATATGATCGTGTACAAATTTCATATAAATTCATCAAGTATTGAGGATTTTAAGGCAAAAAATTGTTGAAAAAATTTGAAATTTTTTTTTATTACCAAAATGCTCGAAAACCGCTCGAATAATTTTGTTTTCTTAAATAAAAAATTCAAGGTCTTCCTTTTGTTTGATATATGGGAAGTATTAGTTGATATCTTCTAAATATGTTTATTTTATTCAAATATATGGGCATAAATGATTTTCCATACAAAAGCACTTCGTCATCATTTTGCAAACACGTGCATGCGCTGGATGTGAGAAAAGGAGACAAAAAGTAAGTGTGTGTAGGTATTTCGGATTTTGAGTAACAGATGTCGCAATATATATAATGGGGGTGGGCAAGGCCGAGGCCTAAAAGAGCCACATGAAAATTCTAAATGCTACAAAGAGCCCCACAAAAAAAATATTTTTACATAAAATTATTATAAGAAATGAAAAACATTAGTTTTATTATTATTCTAATGTACGTCAGATAGATAGTAAAGAAAATTGAAAAGATCTCTTTAGCCAAATTTTCAAAATCTGGTTCTACGTCAGTTAAAGCCGTTCGTAACCATTCCTTAACCTGGGACCTGCGACATCCATACTTGATATGAACATTTCGCAAAACAACGATGGATCGATTTCTATAAATCAAAAACAGTACTTGCTAGATGTTCTAGAACGATTTAATATGAGTTCGCCTATGGACCCAAATCAGCGCTTGTCAAAAGAAATGTGTCAAAAGTCAGTCGTAGAACGAGAAGAAATGTCTTCGATTCCGTATCAACAAGCTATTGGTTCCATCATGTATGCAGCACGAATTAGTCGCCCCGATATTAGCTTTGCAGTAAGTGCGCTAAGTCGTTTCAACACAAATTATGGTAGAGCACATTGGACAGCGGTGAAGAGACTGCTTCGGTACATAAAAGGCACTATAGACCTGCAATTAACATATCGAAAAGATTCCAACGATCACATGGTGGGATATTGTGACGCTGACTGGGCCGGTTACCAGGACGAACGTCGGTCTACCACCGGATACGTATTTGTCTTGCAAGGAGGTTCCATTTCGTGGGCCACACGTAAGCAACCTACAATAGCGTTATCATCCACAGAAGCTGAGTTTATGTCGATGGTAGCTGCAATACAAGAAGCGCTTTGGCTAAAACGATTTGAAGGTGAACTATTTGCTGATGCGACACCTTCAATACAACTCAACTGTGACAATCAAGGAGCGATCAAACTAGCTACAAGCAACTGTTATCATGCTCGTACTAAGCACATCGATGTCAAGAACTACTTCATCCGTGAAAAGCTTGCTGAGGGCATAATGAAACTTAGTTACCTAAGCACGAATGAAATGATTGCTGACATAATGACTTAACCAGTAAATTTTTCAAAATTATCGCAATTTATTGTATGTACAATATGGTTTAAACAAAACATAGTATGTATGTATGTATTCCATATACTTTTTCCCTTTTGAATTTAATATCGAATTATTAAATTGTTACTAAACAGTCGGCCGCTGTGGTGTAGTGGTAAGCAGTGCGCGCTTTCACTCATCAGCACCTGGGTTCAAGCCCTGGTCAAAGCAACATCGCAAAAATATAGAAAAAGGTTTTTTCTTAACAGCGGTCGTCCCTCGGCAGGCAATGGCAAACCTTCGAGTGTATTTATGCCATGAAAAACAGCTTCTCATAAAAATACAATCACCGTTCGGAGTCGGCGTAAAACTGTAGGTCCCTCCGCTTTGTGTGAAAACATCAAGGTGCACACCACAAGTCGGAGGAGAATCTCGGTCAAACACTAACATATGTGTAAGCGCCAATCGTTTATTATTATTAAACAGTTTAAAGTGAGGGTGTTGTAATATAACATTGTAATAGATGAATTAAGTTTGAGAGCTACAATTCATATTTGGCAACCCTGTATGTTTTGTACATTCCTTATATTCCTCTTCAATAAAATGTACTTCCTCTTTTTAGTTTACTCGACGTAGCAGGACGTGTTCTTATTCATTTCAACTTAATTTCTTCAGAAAATACCGAAATTATGCATATGCATACTTTCGTTTTAAAAGCGAAATAATGCATGTAAAAAAAAACGAAGTAATGCATACAAGCACAGTTTCGGTTGAAAACCGAAATAATGGATATGGCAAAAACCGAAATAAAGCATACATGCACAGTTTCAGTTGAAACCGAAATAATGTCTAAATACACAGTTTCCATATGCGCAATTTCGGTGCCCCCGCTCGAGCACTCCCCAAACGTGGCTGCGCCCATTATCAGAGTTACAAAATTAATTTTTAGTTAAGTATAATGCCAGAATTCATAGTTTCGAGCCTCGCATCCTTCTCACACCCTTTAATCTCATTCTGGCTGCGCCCATGGCTCTGATCTACATCCAAATACTTCCTGAATAAATACTTTGAAACGGGTCGAATTTATAATAGAATGAGAAACAAATTGTTGGCGAATATGAATATGAAAAAATATTCAAACTTTGGCAGTATAAAGTCGAAATATGGGCAAATTCCAGCGTTGTGGACGTTACGTTCGGACGCTGCTTTTGACTTTTTTGCAGAAAAAATTATAAGTTAAAATTTTTTGTGCTATAAGGGTCGGCCGCTGTGGTGTAGTGGTAAGCAGTGCGCGCTTCCACTCATCAGCATCTGGGCTCAAGCGCTGGTCAAAGCAACATCGCAAAAAAATATAGAAAAAGGTTTTTTCTTAACAGCGGTCGTCCCTCGGCAGGCAATGGCAAACCCCCGAGTGTATTTCTG
>NW_016158960.1:81644-91796 GCF_001687245.7 Rhagoletis zephyria | reverse complement strand
GTCCGTCCGTCTGTGCACACGATAACTCGAGTAAAAATTAATATATCTTAACTAAACTTGGTAGGTGTACCTCTTTCGGGCGTAGGACGGATGGTATTGAAAATGGGAAAAATCGGACAATAACCACGCCTACCTCCCATATAACGGTAATTTTCAGAAATACGAAAACTGCGATATTTTAGTAACTACTGAAGATTATTCACTCAAAATTGATATTTACAATAATTTTTAGACGAAAAATAAGAATATTATAAATTTTTGAAAAATGGGTGTAGCCACGTCCACTTATGGTTACATGTGTATATCTTGGCAACCGCTGCACCGATTTCTTCCAAACTTGGCACAGTTATTGGCCTTGGTACAGGATATCAAATGGCAGAAAATTATAAAATCGGACATTCACCACGCCCACATCCCATATAACGGTAATTTGGAGAAATACGAAATCTTCGATAAATCAGTAAATATTAAAGCTAATTTATTCAAAATTGATGCTTGCAAAAATCCTTTACCAAGAAATACGCTTATGATAAAATTTTGGAAAATGGGCGTGGCACCGCCCACTTATGATGACATATATATATATCGGTAACCGTACAACCAATTTGTACCAAACTCGGTATTTTTATTGTGCTTGCCACATAAAAGCAAAACGTTGAAAATTATTGAAACCGGACTAAAACTACGGCCGCTTTTTATATAACGGTAAATTTCAGAAATGCTTGAAACTGCAATATTTCGAAATTTAAAATTGATACACCCCGGCTAACCATCTAGCGGTAGGTTTCGGAAAGGTGAAAAAACATTTATTTAATATTTACGCCGGGTATTTAATGTTCGGCTCCGCCCGAACTTAGACTTTCTTACTTGTTTTATTTTATTTTTAGGATTTTGGCTATGCTCAAATATTGTAGCTGTAATTTTTAGAGCTTCACGAAAACGCTCATTGCACGAGAACTAATGAAGCGATTTCAAAGAAAAGTGTGGCGTTTCAAAGACAAAATTCCAAACCTTTCGACAGATTCAATTTTGTAAGTAAGCAATACGGTTTTTGCCGTAGAAACAACGGTAAATATTGGCTTTTTTGGGCCAATTTTGAGCCTTTAAAAAGCTCTAGCAACTTATGATTTGCAGATATAACTTTCATTTTCGGTATGTAGGTTCTTTGGAGCATTTGATATATGATCGTGTACAAATTTCATATAAATTCATCAAGTATTGAGGATTTTAAGGCAAAAAATTGTTGAAAAAATTTGAAATTTTTTTTATTACCAAAATGCTCGAAAACCGCTCGAATAATTTTGTTTTTGTTTTCTTAAATAAAAAATTCAAGGTCTTCCTTTTGTTTGATATATGGGAAGTATTAGTTAATATCTTCTAAATATGTTTATTTTATTCAAATATATGGGCATAAATGATTTTCCATACAAAAGCACTTCGTCATCATTTTGCAAACACGTGCATGCGCTGGATGTGAGAGAAGGAGACAAAAAGTATGTGTGTGTAGGTATTTCGGCTTTTGAGTAACAAATGTCGCAATATATATAACAGAGGTGGGCAAGGCCGAGGCCTAAAAGAGCCACATGAAAATTCTAAATGCTACAAAGAGCCCCACAAAAAAAATATTTTTACATAAAATTATTATAAGAAATGAAAAACATTAGTTTTATTATTATTCTAATGTACGTCAGATAGATAGTAAAGAAAATTGAAAAGATCTCTTTGGCCAAATTTTCAAAATCTGGTTCTACGTCAGTTAAAGTCGTTCGTAACCATTCTGTTAAATGTTCGTTAGTCAATAGGTATGTACGTTCGTTCAATATCTCCAGTAAAAATATCCAACAGCAAAATTCCGGCGGAATGTCATCTGTTCTCTCACAAGACAAATATATTCAAAATAGTACGCGAACAGAAAATTTGCAGAAACTTGCAAGTTGGACGAATAGCTTTTAGAAATTTTGTTTACATTCAAAAGTATAAAATTTACAACGGAAGAAAAGAAATCCCGAAGTCTTATCCTGACACAGTTCACTGAATAAACGAAAAATTACTTCATTCTTACAAGTTTAATTAGTCGCATTTTACTATTTAACTTAAAACCATCAAATTCAATTTAGGGATTCGCGTAAATTCCAACCAGCCTTTTTCGATCAGTTGTTTTCTTGTTCGCAAATTTCAGTGGACAAAAATTCTTCCAGCAGAAACTAACAGCTTCCTCTCAAAATGAAATGTCACTTTTCTCGCTGAATTTCCCCTACATTGCAAGTTTTCGCGATCGCAAAAAGCTGATAGTTTTTGATAACTTTCATTATTTAACAGGAACGCGAATGCAACTAATTGTGAACAGTATTTTGACTTTACGAATTTCATTGTAAAGTACAAAGACTCACAGTCAGCGACCGTAAATAGCAGTTATTTTTTTCCAGCAGTTAAATTTGGCCAGATATTTTTTAAGTTCGAAATAAAAGTCTTTCCGGATAGTAAACAAACCGCTTATCCAAAATAAACAAATTTGGTACCAAATGAAAGAGGACTTAAATAGCTTTTAAACAGAAATTAAGATCGAAGACTACCACTTCTATTTATATATTTTTTAATAATTTATTACAAAAGAAATGCAGGTTTGTTCTATCGTAATTAAAAAATATTTTTTATTTAAATGTTTTTAATAGCTGCCTGCTGGCTTTTCTCGTTTAAATATTTCAGTTTTAAAGCTATTTTAGTCCTCTTTCAGTTGATACCAAAGTAGTTTAATTTGGATAAGCGGTTTGTTTCTTCTTCTTATTTTTGGCGCTGTAACCGCCTAAGCGATTTTGGCCGAGTTCAGCAAAGCACGCCAGTCGTTTCTCCTCTGTGGCAACTGACGTAAATTGGAAATGCCAAGTGAAGCCAAGTCCTTCTCCACCTGATCTTTCCACCGCAGTGGGGGCCTCCCTCTTCCTCTGCTACCACCAGCGGGTTCCGAGTTGAATACTTTCAGAGCTGGAGCGTCGGTGTCCATTCGAACGACATGGCCAAGCCAGCGGAGCCTCTGTATTTTAATTCGCTGCACTATGTCCATGTCATTGTAAAGCTCATACAGCTCATCGTTCCATCGACTGCGGTACTCGGCGTCGCCAACGCGTAAAGGCTCGTAAATCTTCCCAAAATCTTTCTCTCAAACACTCCAAGAGGCGCCTCATCGGATGTTGACATTGTCCATGCCATATACCAGCACGGGCATGATGAGTGCATTATAGAGCGTGGTTTTCGTACGTCGAAAGAGGACTTTACTCCTGAATTGCCTACTCAGTCCAAAGTAGCACTTGTTGGCAAGAGTGATTCTGCGTTGGATTTCAATGCTGACATTATTATCGGTGTTAATGCTGGTTCCCAAGTAAACGAAATTCTCTACTTTCTCGAAATTGTAACTGTCAACAGTGGCGTGGGTGACAAGGCGCGAATGTACTGACTGTTTTCTGATGACAGGAGATACTTCGTCTTGTCCTCGTTTATCACCAGACCCATTTGCTTTGCTTCCCTATCCCACTTTGAGAAGGCAGAATAGACTTCGCGGTTTTGTTACCGATGATGTTGATGTCATCGGCATAAGCCAGCAATTGCACGCTCTTGTAGTAAATTTTTCCTGAGCGGTTCAGTTCTGCAGCTCTTATTATCTTCTCCAAGATCAGATTAAAGAAGTCACATGAAACAGAGTCGCCCTGTCTGAAACCCCGTTTTGTGGCGAACGGCTCGGAGAGTTCTTTCCCAATTCTGACGGAGCTAGTGGTATTGCTCAACGTAATTTTACACAGCCGTATGAGTTTTGAGGGAATTCCAAATTCAGACATAGCAGCGTACAGGCAACTCCTTTTAGTGCTGTCAAAAGCGGTTTTAAAGTCGACAAATAGGTGGTGAGTGTCAATCCTTTTCTCGCGGGTATTTGCCAAGATTTGGCGTATTGTGAATACCTGGTCTATGGTGCATTTGCCAGGTCTAAAGCCACACTGATAAGGCCCAATCAGTTCATTGACAAATTTTTATTTTGTTAATTTCAAACAACATTTTTTTATATATGAGATATTCTTTTTCACATCGGACACCAAATTTGGTGTCACACTTTCGCTTGGCTTCAAATTTTTTTAATGGGTTCTATACATGAAATAAGCTAACCTCTGGAGATATGATCTGTAAAATTTTGAATTTTTTCGTGATTGTGACTAATCATGTACTCCTTCAAATCGTTATATCTCGGGTTAAGCCCATCATCTTAACGTCGTTTTAAAGCTCAAGAAACGGGCTTAATATTTTTATATATAAGATGATCAAAATTGTACTAAAGTTAACTTTGCTATTAACAGCTGAACATTTTGAAGTTGATTGACATAGTGAAGACCAGTAAATTAGGGATTTATAATTATACCATCGTAATCGTTGTTTAATTCTCTATAAAAAAACGTCGTTAAAAAGAATCGGGGTTTTTAAAGAAATACTTTTAAAATAATTTTCTTTATGACGAGATGGTTTATTTTGTGAGAATCAACAATTTTTTGTAATTTGTTTTCCAAAACTTATGTTGAGATATATTTAGTAAGGTGTTAAACATCAAGTTGTTGCAAGAATTTAAATTTTATTGCGGATTCCGATAGAATACCTATCCTGGTATAATATTTGTACAGCAAGATTTTTATTTAAGGCGGCAAACCCCTAAAAATGGGCGTGGCAATTGTAGGACTAAGGTTTGCAAAACGCTGATTTTATTGCGGACTTCGGCAGAATATCGCTTCGTTAACAACATTTGTTCCACAACTTTTTCAATCAAAGAATATTCTAGAAATGGGCGTGGCTACATTACAACAAAAGTTCAAAAAATTTGACATTATTGTGGATTTCGCCAGAACTTATACTTATAGACTTATAGAGCGCGGTTTTCGTACGTCGAGAGAGGACTTTACTCCTGAATTGCCTACTCAGTCCAAAGTAGCACTTGTTGGCAAGAGTGATTCTACGTTGGATTTCAATGCTGACATTATTATCGGTGTTAATGCTGGTTCCCAAGTAAACGAAATTCTCTACTTTCTCGAAATTGTAACTGTCAACAGTGACGTGGGTGCCAAGACTCATATGCTCTGACTGTTTGTGTGATGTCAGGAGATACTTCGTTTTGTCCTCGTTCACCAACAGACCCATTCGCTTTGCTTCTCTGTCCAATCCCGAGTAGGCAGAGCAGACGTAGCCCTTGTTTTTACCGATAATATCGATGTCGGTTCATCCTCAGTTATGGANTTTTGTGAGAATCAACAATTTTTTGTAATTTGTTTTCCAAAACTTATGTTGAGATATATTTAGTAAGGTGTTAAACATCAAGTTGTTGCAAGAATTTAAATTTTATTGCGGATTCCGATAGAATACCTATCCTGGTATAATATTTGTACAGCAAGATTTTTATTTAAGGCGGCAAACCCCTAAAAATGGGCGTGGCAATTGTAGGACTAAGGTTTGCAAAACGCTGATTTTATTGCGGACTTCGGCAGAATATCGCTTCGTTAACAACATTTGTTCCACAACTTTTTCAATCAAAGAATATTCTAGAAATGGGCGTGGCTACATTACAACAAAAGTTCAAAAAATTTGACATTATTGTGGATTTCGCCAGAACTTATACTTATAGACTTATAGAGCGCGGTTTTCGTACGTCGAGAGAGGACTTTACTCCTGAATTGCCTACTCAGTCCAAAGTAGCACTTGTTGGCAAGAGTGATTCTACGTTGGATTTCAATGCTGACATTATTATCGGTGTTAATGCCGGTTCCCAAATAAACGAAGTCGTCTACTTTTTCAAACTTGTAACTGTCAACAGTGACGTGGGTGCCAAGACTCATATGCTCTGACTGTTTGTGTGATGTCAGGAGATACTTCGTTTTGTCCTCGTTCACCAACAGACCCATTCGCTTTGCTTCTCTGTCCAATCCCGAGTAGGCAGAGCAGACGTAGCCCTTGTTTTTACCGATAATATCGATGTCGGTTCATCCTCAGTTATGGAACATAAAAAGGGTTTATGAAGTATGCAAACGTACATTTAAATAATTTCAAATCGGCAAATATTTTTTCAAAATTTGTTTTTAAATCATGTGCAATATTTTCTCTAGCCATGGAAAATTATGAAATATTCTTTTTTTGAGATCATGAAGAAAAAGACGTGGTTTAGCTTCAAAACTTAAAATAATTTGCGACAAATCAAAAACATTGCGCATTTGCACTTCCTCATAGCGAAATCGTATTCTGTACTTGGTTTTGGGCGTCGTAACAGTACGAAATTTACGGACCCATGTACACTTGTGATCAGCTAATTAGGCTAAATCATACAGGTACGCACTCAAACACATAAACAAAATTTCATTAAAATCGGCTAGGTCGTTTAGGAGGAGTTCACCCAGAAAGAGACGTACCAAAGAATTGTATATGTATTTACAGATAGGTAAAAGT
Source organism: Rhagoletis zephyria (assembly GCF_001687245.7). NCBI lineage: Eukaryota > Metazoa > Arthropoda > Insecta > Diptera > Tephritidae > Rhagoletis > Rhagoletis zephyria. Next base: position 85,331 of record NW_016158960.1, on the reverse strand, counting down.
TTCATTATATTTTGAAGGCACCGCACCCCTTTTTCCAATAACCATCACTTTTCTACAAGAGTATTGGATTTATTTCTAATATCTCCATACCAATTTCCAGAAGTCTACCACAAACGCTCCCAGAGATATGCGGTATGAAAGATTCGATTTGTTTGGGAGATTCCACGCTCCTTTGATATATAGAAATTATTATCAGTCTATAAAGGTGTCCAAAATTTCCAAAAAAATCGGTACATCCGCTCGTGAGATTACTTTTTATAAAAAGATGGGACTTCTCTTTAAATTATTGGTATAGATAAATAGCCAATACCCGCTTGCTTTGCCGCGCTTTAAAACACTTTTCTAACTGTAAAACAGCATGGTTCCGTATGCAGAAGTCCACGTAAGTGGGAAAAACTTTTGACTGCCAAATTGCAGCTCACAACGTCCGGATATTTATATCCACGTATTCTCTGGGAAGCGACCAAACACCCATTTGGGAGCGAGCTAAAGTGCGTCACGCCACGTAAACTCCCAAAAACCTGCAAAAAAAAAAGAAATTCCGTCTACACGGTCACACTGCGATCGGGCGCAACGCAATAAAAAAAGAGCTTGAGATGCTGACCACCAAGAAAACACGCGAACATTTTATCAGGGGGTAGGCGACTTACGGAAGGTTTCAAGACCAGGGGGAACTCCTGTAAGAACAACAATGGCGAAGTAGTCACCGATGTCCAGAGCGTGCTTAAATTATGGAGGGAAGACTTTTCCACCCTACTGAATGGAAACAGCGCTGAAAGTAGTGGAAAAGACGAACCCGAGCCCCCAGTCGATGACGAAGGAGTCGATTTCCCACCGGCTGACTATGACGAGGTACGTATAGTGATTACGAGGCCGAAAAGCAACAAAGCTACTGGAGCTGACGCCCTGCTAGACGAGCTATTCAAGTACGCTGTTAAGGTGCATGCATCAACTCTTATGCAGAATTTGGTCTGATGAACGCATGCCGGACCTATTTGTCGATTTCAAAGCTGCTTTCGACAGCACGAAAAGAAGTTGTCTTTATGCTGCGATGTCTGAATTTGGTATCCCCGTGAAACTAGTAATAATAATAATAATAATAGAATGGCGTTTACACATATGTTAGTGTTTGGCCGAGCTTCTCCTCCTATTTGTGGCGTGCGCCTTGATGTTGCCACACAAAGCGGAGGGACCTACAGTTTTACGCCGACTCGGAACGGCGATTGTATTTTTATGAGAAGCTGTTTTTCATGGTAGAAATACACTCGGAGGTTTGCCATTGCCTGCCGAGGGACGACCGCTGTTAATAAAAAACATTTTTTCTATATTTTTTTGCGATGTTGCTTTGACCAGGGTTTGAACCCAGGTGCTGCGGAGTGGAATCGCGCACTGCTTACCACTACACCACAGCAGCCGACAAACTAATACGGCTATATAAAATTACGTTAAGCAATACCACCACCTCCGTCAGATTTGGGAAGGACCTCTGCGAGCCGTTTGGTACCAAACGAGGTTTCAGACTCCCTTTCGTGTGATTTCTTTAATCTGATATTGGAGAAGATAATATGAGCCACATAACTAAATCGCTCTGGCAAAATGATTTACAAGAGCGTACAATTACTGGCGTAGGCCGACGATATCGACATTATCGGCAAAAACAAAACTTATGTCTGTTCTGCGTTTTCAGAATAAGATAGAGAAGCAAAACGAAAATAACGAAAAACCATGTAGAGGACTTGGCTTCACTTGGCATTTCCAATTGGCGTCAGTTGGCACAGAAAGGAAATGATTGGCGTGCTGTCTTGGACTCGGCCAAAATCGCTTAGGCAGTTACATCGCTAATAAAGAAGAAGAAGAAGAACTGTAAAACAATAATTTAATTATATTCTATGTATATTTATAATACGTGTACCGAATTTCAAGCAAATCGAACGATAAATACAATTTTTTGGAGTAGACCAGGCACCGGGTCCACTTATCAGAAACAATTATTATATTTGTTAATCCAGGCAATAAGCTGCCTACGCGCCAAATTTCAAGCAAATGGGTCCATATATACGATTTTTAATAAATCGGTCTCTGGTCCACCTAGCGGGAAAAATAATCCTATATGCTAGTCTAGGCAAAAAGCTACCTACGTGCAAAATTTCAAGCAAATCGGACCATAAACACGATTTTTTCGAATAGTCCACGAATTTTTTGGCCATTCACATGTTGTCTGGAGAAGGCTATTTATATATAAAATTTCTTGTTACAAAAAAGGGGACTACTCCTTTTATAAATTGTACAGATATACTCAGTGGCGGAGCCAGGTAGGGGAAATTGGGGAAATTTCCCCTACCCCCCAAGACTGTGTAACATGTACTTTTATAATATTCAACTGAATATCGTGAAATATCATTACAAGAATATATAACAGGTTTGTCCCACAATCTACTTGTAGAAAAACTCGAGCAAAGTCGAGCGTATATCAAAGAAACTCGAAAACTTACTTGCGGAGCGCGTATATGTAACTCGAAGTGACTTCGAGAAGCTTGGGGAACATACCTAATGAATGGATGCTTTTGAAAATTTTAATTCATGGAAAAAATGTGTCAAATTTCACTTGAGTTTGAAATTTTAGTTGTGTGTTAAGCTCGAAGTATTATGTTATTTAAGTAGACCTATTATTTCTTCGAATTCACTGAATTTTCAAAATTTTGAAATTATGTACTTAATTTTCAATTTTTACTTTTTTTGTTATATTTTCGAATTTGTATTTGTATTGTAATTTTTACACAGTTGAAAGTCACAGCAAGTTTGGATATTTTCCCAGGTTCAGAAAACAACGAAAATTCCAAAATTTTGAATTTTATAGTATAATTAAATTTCTTGAGATTTCTTATTTTTAGGATAATTTCGAAAATTTTAAAAACTATCGAAATCCGGGAGATTCTAGAAATTTTGGTAAAGTGAGAATATATTGAAATGTACAAAATTATTGAGATTTTAGAAATTTTCTATATTTTCCAAAATCTTGAGAATTTTATTTATCCTAAAATCCATCCTCAAATGCAAAAATTTGAAACATCACAAATTGTCGAAAAATTTGTATGTTCATGTACTTGTGGGTAAAAAAGAGAAAATTCTTAGAATTCTAAAAGATATTAACATTTTTGAAAAATTCCAAAATTGTTCCACTTTTCTAGACTTTTCAAAATTTTGTATTGAAATTTCAAGTTCATGTGACTTACGGTTCCGAAATTAGAGCTGATTAAATAATTCACGCCTATGGGAGGTGCCACGCACCCTTTTCCAATACCGCCAATTTTCTTCCCATGAGTATGGAATTAATTTTATTTATCTCGACAGCAGGTTCCAATGCTCTTCCACAAAAAATTTTAGTTAGTATAGGAGGTGCCACGCCCTCTTTTCCAGTACTGCCTATTTTTCTCATGCCTTCCCGGGGTAAAATCAAATAAGTGTGCAAAGTTTCTTGCGATCCCGTGCCGCGGTTCAGAAGTTATAAGGTAATAAACAAACAGTCATTCACATTTATAAATATAGATTATTGGGATTTACTAAGATTTCTCAAACTCACAAAGCTTTGAAAGTTTAGAAAATTTTGGAATTCCACTCAAGTTATTAAAAAGGGGAAATTTCAAGAAATTAAAAACTAACAAAACTCTAAAAATTTTAAACTGCGGT
>NW_016158960.1:77766-81575 GCF_001687245.7 Rhagoletis zephyria | reverse complement strand
CCCCCCCCCCCCCCCCCCCCCCCCCCCCCAAGAATTGCTGCTGGGTCCGCCCCTGGATATACTTATAAGTAAATACAATAAATGCATATGTGTAGGAATTTAGTAACGGAACTAATAAATGTACTTTAAACATAGAGTGAAAAAATCAGGAAGATATCAATACCTGAGTGGAAGATCGACCTACCTCGGCAGCCAGTTCGAAAACGCCCTATCTCAGTATTGTGTTTCGGGCTTTATATGTATTTTATCTAATCAATTTTATCGATTATTTCTTTTTTGTATACTTTATTTTTCTATTCTAAGTTTTCTCTTATATCGATTTGTCTAAGTAACAGTTTGTGAAATCTAGCGGAACGTTGTATGTAAATGTATAAAAGGGCATTTTGCTTGTACAGTTTTTTATTCCTTTCGTATTGTCAAGCGGGGTAAAAATAACATATAAATAAACCCTCCAAATTACAAAAAGGATGTTTTATTTATCACACCCATAACGGAGCAACTTTATTTAATAAAACATTTGGCGTTGGCTTTGGCATTCTTATTTCTTACTAAAACATTTAAATATAGCTGTTCCTTTTAGGAGTGTAATAAATAAACCATCTAAATTTAGGGTGACCAGACGTTGTGATTTCAGTTGTCCAAATTTTTACAAAGCTGACCTTTTATAAACTTTTTACTGCGTAAGCATATCATTAGGCGCTTGTTTCTACATCGTTCACATAATAACATCCTTGCAAATTTCAAACGACTGAAACTACAATACACGTACAGAAGTTTTCGATTGCCCCGAACACATACAACAATTAAGGCGAATTTAAAAAGGTGGTGTTGGGGCGTCAGCTGAATTTTTCGCCGTAGATAGCATTACGTCAAAAGGATGTGTTTGTTGAAATTCATACTGTTGGCCAACGCTACATTGTTTCCTTTGATTGCACAGTATTTTGATTTTGCAAAAGATGAAATCCAAGTAAAATTATTTTTCTGCAGTGCATTTTGTTTTTTTGTACAACAATAAATATCTGAACTATTCAATGCTAATCCGAATATCGATGCCTTCTCAGAACTTCTGAAAATCGTCCAATTCTTGTTCGCGATTACCGCACCCAATACGAATTTCGAAAGAGTTTTCTCCCTCATTTCCAGGAAATGTACTGATGAGCGATATCGGTTTATATTCGGCATATCACCATTGTTTAATTCAATATGAAAAACTTGTGAGTGTCCTGATTTTTCCTTCGACTCATCTGGTCACATTATCCAAATTACAAAGAGAATGCTTTATATATCACACTCTAAAATAGGGCTGCCAGAAGTCCTGGTTTTTCAGGATTTGTCCTGATTTAAACAAATTATCCTGGTTTCCTGGTCCACTGTTGAATTGTACTGGTTTTTTAAAGAAGGTGAATGCAGACACTCCTCTAATTTTTAGCAGATTTTGCTATGAAACAAAGGTTAAGGTTTCTGTCAAACTGGTAACGAAAGGTTTTTTCTAACATATTGAATATCTGGTGAGCTTGCCTTCTTTCTGTTTAGTTTATTTGGTTAAAATCTTAACTTTTTCAGGCAAATGCCAAAAACATGTAAGTTCCTGATCAGGTAGCCAATTTCAGGAGCTAAAGTCTCATCAAAAAGGCCTTTCTTTCCTTTGTCCTTCATTTTTTGTATGGAGTGGCACAAATTGAAAGGCTTATGCTTTCGCTACTCAGAAAAAAAAGCTTTCAGAAGGGATTTTGTAGGACGCCATCTGAAGAAGTTATTTTAAAGTTTTTCTTAATCCAAAAAAAATCATACTTCTTTAAGGAATTTATTTAATGGCAAAAATGGATCATGAAGCGCGTTGTATGGCATGCGTAATGTTACCAACCGTACTTCTTTCGGAAGTACAGTACTTGTTTTTTCGCTCTTGTACTTCGTACTTCGATGTACAGCCAAATGTGTTCTTTGCGATATTTCGTACTTCAGGAGCGAGATTCTGTAACTAGTTAGCGACAATTTTCAGATCGCTATCGCACTTTTTGACGCATGATATAAATGGTTTTGCGTCAAAAAGTGTGACAGCGATTCGAAAATATGCTTATTGCAAGAAAAGGTCGGTGAATACCGCCCTGAAAACATTGGTAATGTGGTCAGAGGAAGCCTTCACGCATGAAGATTATGCAGTAGGAGCCTTCTTCGATATTGAAGGGGCATTCAAGAATGTCACTCCATTGGAAATAGTCAAGTACATTCATAATCTAGGGGTTGAAACCAACCTTATAAGGCTTATCTACAGCTTACTTCGTGACAGAACTGTCGTGGCGGAGTGGGTGAGCGTCTGCACACAGTGCAGAGTCAATAGGAGCTGGGCTGTCGGGTGATCGTCTATGTAGATGATGTGGAACTTTTGGTTAAGGGACGATTTCTAAACACCATTTTCGATCTGGCTTAAGGTTTCCTGAACCTAGGTGGGCGATCAACGGTGGCTGTCGTGGAAGCCTAACATTGAGGAAAGGGTAGCAAAGGTGTCGGTTGCCTTCTACTGCTGCAGAGGAGCTATTGGTAAAATTAAAATTAATTCATTAGCTCTAGGAAACCAGATTTAAGCCTATATTGTTCCAAGGAGTCCTTGTCTGGTGGAACTCACTAGAGAAGGCCACACTTGTAAAACAGGAATTAGCGGAGCATAAGGAACCCCACCTACACTGGCGCTTAACATATATACATATGTTGAACACGGCGCACAGTGTTTCGACTATATGGAGGCAGGTGGAAATAATAGTAAACCTGCACCAATTTCACTGAAATTTGATATGTGCTCTAGTTTCACTTAGAAATAGGGTATTATGAAATTTGGTAAAGATGGCATAGTTGCCACGCCTTCTACTCTTGTGGGCGGAAATATTAAATTTCATCCGATTTCGATGAAATTTAGTTTGTGCTCTCTCTTTTATTAGAAAAACCTTAATATAAAATATGGGGCAGATTGGATCACTACAACATCCAAAACTCACAAAAAATGTGGGCCCAGTCGTTAAATGTGATGGAATTCTGTTTTTTTCCCCTGCTTTTCACCCTCAGTAAACAAAGGTTATACTATAAAATGACTTAGGTTTAAATACTCGCTTTTTCCCAATGTTTGGTGAGAGTTTTTCATTGTTCGAATAATTATTTTCGCGAAATTATGCAAAAAGAAGCTGAAAATCAAAAATTAGGAAAATCAAAAATTACATATATTTGCAAAGCCGCGCGCAAAGATCAAATTATATATTCTAAAACTACATAAAATTCTCTAAAACATTTGTCTAATTTGAAGACCTGACGGGCCGGTACTCACACTTTTTTTACTAATAATCTTTAGCATCTAAATTTCAAAGTAAATTTGTTGGTAAGAAAATAGGAAAGTACCAAATACATGATAAATACCTTCACCTAAATATTCCACGATATTTAAGTAATTGATTACAGTTGAAAAAGAAACATTTTCTTTAATGGGTTAGTCGCCAAAGGCAACTTAACTGATTATTCGGTATCGAGCCGATTCCCATATTTCTTTGGAAATGTATCGTTCGTGAAGAACGGGGGTGAGTAAATAATGTGAAATGTGCTATTTGCGACTTTAACTTTTCCCTCCCTAAGTCCAACCGGTTTTTTTATCAACTGTCTTCTTCTTCTTATTTGGCGCTGTAACCGCCTAAGCGATTTTGGCCGAGTCCAAAACAGCACGCCAGTCATTTCTCTTCTGTGCTAACTGACGCCAATTGAAAATGCCAAGTGAAGCCAAGTCCTTCTCCACCTGGTCTTTCCAACGCAGAGGAGGCCTTCCTCTTCCT
>NW_016158960.1:73700-77150 GCF_001687245.7 Rhagoletis zephyria | reverse complement strand
TATTTGAAACTGAATCTCAATGTTTAATTTGTCGGTGTTATGTGATTTATACAACAATTGCTAAAATACCATTTTCGTCTTATTTTTTTAGGTATGTTCTTTTTAATGAATATACATTTTTGGGATTTTAGTAAGCTAGGACTGAGTATTTCATGTTAAAGTAAAACGATGTTAATTTAGATTTATTTTTAGCAATTTATTAATTTCATTAGACCTGCAAACTCGTTAGCCGCCACTATTCGATAAAGTTTGTATCTCAGTTTATTTACCACTCCTCTTTGAATTTAAACAACACAATTTTAGCTGCTTTGATGAAATTTTCATTTTTCAGGCCTACTAGGAATTTCATTTTCTTCGAGTAATTTATTTGAATTTCATCTCGGCCGAGACAAATTTTTGTATTTCCGCTTTGAATAGAGAAAGCCTAATTCCCAACCTTTCCAATAGTATCCCACTTTTGTAAATAGAGCAAGAAATATTGAACTTATAACGTAATTTCATTGACCCAACTTGATTTTTTATCGATATTTTCCACGCACATAATTAAAAAAAAAAATATTTATTTTTGAGTCCGTTTTTGCAGGTTTATAATTCATTGTTATAGGGAAATTCTAAATATCAATTTTGGGCATTTTAGCCTTTGTAGTTAGTTAAATATTTCAGTTTTTGCATTTTTATAAATTGCAGTTATATAATAGGGTGGCGTGGCAGTAACTCTAAATGGCCGATTTTTTGTAAAAAGCTTCGCCTGTCTTATAACGTACCTTGTGCAAAATTTTATTAATCTATCTTCAATAGTTTTCGAATTACAGAATTAAAAGCAGCTAGATGGGTCAAATCTTACACTGTGCGGCGCCGGCGGATATTGGAGACAGAATTGTCGCTGCACGAACTGCTATTAGGCTAAAGGAAACCGGGCCCTTTTGTGACATAAAAAAGGAAAAGAAGATGTCTCTCTGCTGCAGCAAATGTTTTTATAGGGCACTTTAAACCCATTACCTCTCAAGGGCTAGTGATGGGGGTTCTGACAGGGAATTGTGCGATTGGTATTCATTCGGTGAAACTAGGAACTCTTTTGGTTNTCCAGGAAATGTACTGATGAGCGATATCGGTTTATATTCGGCATATCACCGTTGTTTAATTCAATATGAAAAACTTGTGAGTGTCCTGATTTTTCCTTCGACTCATCTGGTCACATTATCCAAATTACAAAGAGAATGCTTTATATATCACACCCTAAANCTTGTTCGCGATTACCGCACCCAATACGAATTTCGAAAGAGTTTTCTCCCTCATTTCCAGGAAATGTACTGATGAGCGATATCGGTTTATATTCGGCATATCACCATTGTTTAATTCAATATGAAAAACTTGTGAGTGTCCTGATTTTTCCTTCGACTCATCTGGTCACATTATCCAAATTACAAAGAGAATGCTTTATATATCACACTCTAAAATAGGGCTGCCAGAAGTCCTGGTTTTTCAGGATTTGTCCTGATTTAAACAAATTATCCTGGTTTCCTGGTCCACTGTTGAATTGTACTGGTTTTTTAAAGAAGGTGAATGCAGACACTCCTCTAATTTTTAGCAGATTTTGCTATGAAACAAAGGTTAAGGTTTCTGTCAAACTGGNGTCCTGATTTAAACAAATTATCCTGGTTTCCTGGTCCACTGTTGAATTGTCCTGGTTTTTTAAAGAAGGTGAATGCAGACACTCCTCTAATTTTTAGCAGATTTAGCTATGAAACAAAGGTTAAGGTTTCTGTCAAACTGANGAGGAAGATGAAGTGGCATCATCTCCACACTTTCTTTTAGACTGTCCAACATTTGCGAGGCTAAGATGGAAGCATTTTGGCTCGCACTTCTGAANTTTGGTTAAAATCTTAACTTTTTCAGGCAAATGCCAAAAACATGTAAGTTCCTGATCAGGTAGCCAATTTCAGGAGCTAAAGTCTCATCAAAAAGGCCTTTCTTTCCTTTGTCCTTCATTTTTTGTATGGAGTGGCACAAATTGAAAGGCTTATGCTTTCGCTACTCAGANTGCCAAAAACATGTAAGTTCCTGATCAGGTAGCCAATTTCAGGAGCTAAAATCTCATCAAAAAGGCCTTTCTTTCCTTTGTCCTTCATTTTTTGTATGGAGTGGCACAAATTGAAAGGCTTATGCTTTCGCTACTCAGAAAAAAAAGCTTTCAGAAGGGATTTTGTAGGACGCCATCTGAAGAAGTTATTTTAAAGTTTTTCTTAATCCAAAAAAAATCATACTTCTTTAAGGAATTTATTTAATGGCAAAAATGGATCATGAAGCGCGTTGTATGGCATGCGTAATGTGACCAACCGTACTTCTTTCGGAAGTACAGTACTTGTTTTTTCGCTCTTGTACTTCGTACTTCGAAGTACAGCCAAATGTGTTCTTTGCGATATTTCGTACTTCAGGAGCGAGATTCTGTAACTAGTTAGCGACAATTTTCAGATCGCTATCGCACTTTTTGACGCATGATATAAATGTTTTTGCGTCAAAAAGTGTGACAGCGATTCGAAAATATGCTTATTGCAAGAAAAGGTCGGTGAATACCGCTCTGAAAACATTGGTAATGTGGTCAGAGGAAGCCTTCACGCATGAAGATTATGCAGTAGGAGCCTTCTTCGATATTGAAGGGGCATTCAAGAATGTCACTCCATTGGAAATAGTCAAGTACATTCATAATCTAGGGGTTGAAACCAACCTTATAAGGCTTATCTACAGCTTACTTCGTGACAGAACTGTCGTGGCGGAGTGGGTGAGCGTCTGCACACAGTGCAGAGTCAATAGGAGCTGGGCTGTCGGGTGATCGTCTATGTAGATGATGTGGAACTTTTGGTTAAGGGACGATTTCTAAACACCATTTTCGATCTGGCTTAAGGTTTCCTGAACCTAGGTGGGCGATCAACGGTGGCTGTCGTGGAAGCCTAACATTGAGGAAAGGGTAGCAAAGGTGTCGGTTGCCTTCTACTGCTGCAGAGGAGCTATTGGTAAAATTAAAATTAATTCATTAGCTCTAGGAAACCAGATTTAAGCCTATATTGTTCCAAGGAGTCCTTGTCTGGTGGAACTCACTAGAGAAGGCCACACTTGTAAAACAGGAATTAGCGGAGCATAAGGAACCCCACCTACACTGGCGCTTAACATATATACATATGTTGAACACGGCGCACAGTGTTTCGACTATATGGAGGCAGGTGGAAATAATAGTAAACCTGCACCAATTTCACTGAAATTTGATATGTGCTCTAGTTTCACTTAGAAATAGGGTATTATGAAATTTGGTAAAGATGGCATAGTTGCCACGCCTTCTACTCTTGTGGGCGGAAATATTAAATTTCATCCGATTTCGATGAAATTTAGTTTGTGCTCTCTCTTTTATTAGAAAAACCTTAATATAAAATATGGGGCAGATTGGATCACTACAAC
>NW_016158960.1:63286-72137 GCF_001687245.7 Rhagoletis zephyria | reverse complement strand
GGTTATAAAAGTGTTCCCTCCACAATTTAAGTATATTCTGGACATCGGTCACTAGGTCGCCATTGTTGTTCTTACAGGAGTTCGCCCCGGTCTTGAATTTATCAACTGTCACCATGACTTTTTTCTATCTGCCTCCATATAGTCGAAACACTATGCGGCGCACAGTGTATTATTTCCATTTTCTAGAAAATATTAATTACATTATTTTATGTCGCCAAATTTCAAAACAACGTCGAAAATGTTTTTGGAAATGCCTGCTAAAGACGAAACAATAACAATTACAAAATTTAAACCAAAGTGTAGAGCGGGACGGGATTCGATTTGGAAGATTACCGAGCGCAGTATTATTTAAAATTGTATATTTGAAACTGAATCTCAATGTTTAATTTGTCGGTGTTATGTGATTTATACAACAATTGCTAAAATACCATTTTCGTCTTATTTTTTTAGGTATGTTCTTTTTAATGAATATACATTTTTGGGATTTTAGTAAGCTAGGACTGAGTATTTCATGTTAAAGTAAAACGATGTTAATTTAGATTTATTTTTAGCAATTTATTAATTTCATTAGACCTGCAAACTCGTTAGCCGCCACTATTCGATAAAGTTTGTATCTCAGTTTATTTACCACTCCTCTTTGAATTTAAACAACACAATTTTAGCTGCTTTGATGAAATTTTCATTTTTCAGGCCTACTAGGAATTTCATTTTCTTCGAGTAATTTATTTGAATTTCATCTCGGCCGAGACAAATTTTTGTATTTCCGCTTTGAATAGAGAAAGCCTAATTCCCAACCTTTCCAATAGTATCCCACTTTTGTAAATAGAGCAAGAAATATTGAACTTATAACGTAATTTCATTGACCCAACTTGATTTTTTATCGATATTTTCCACGCACATAATTAAAAAAAAAAATATTTATTTTTGAGTCCGTTTTTGCAGGTTTATAATTCATTGTTATAGGGAAATTCTAAATATCAATTTTGGGCATTTTAGCCTTTGTAGTTAGTTAAATATTTCAGTTTTTGCATTTTTATAAATTGCAGTTATATATAGGGTGGCGTGGCAGTAACTCTAAATGGCCGATTTTTTGTAAAAAGCTTCGCCTGTCTTATAACGTACCTTGTGCAAAATTTTATTAATCTATCTTCAATAGTTTTCGAATTACAGAATTAAAAGCAGCTAGATGGGTCAAATCTTACACTGTGCGGCGCCTGCGGATATTGGAGACAGAATTGTCGCTGCACGAACTGCTATTAGGCTAAAGGAAACCGGGCCCTTTTGTGACATAAAAAAGGAAAAGAAGATGTCTCTCTGCTGCAGCAAATGTTTTTATAGGGCACTTTAAACCCATTACCTCTCAAGGGCTAGTGATGGGGGTTCTGACAGGGAATTGTGCGATTGGTATTCATTCGGTGAAACTAGGAACTCTTTTGGTTTCAGCTGTCAAGAGGAAGATGAAGTGGCATCATCTCCACACTTTCTTTTAGACTGTCCAACATTTGCGAGGCTAAGATGGAAGCATTTTGGCTCGCACTTCTGAAAAGCTCTCAGGGATCGAAATTAGCCGCATTCAAAATTTCGTAATCGGCTCGCGGCGTTAACTTAACCCAACCTAAGCTGTACTTCTTTGAGATATGCAATAGTTGGTCAAATTAGGTGTGCGGAAATTTGCTAATGGAGGTACGTCACCGTCACGAGAAATTTGTTCTTTTATGATTTAAAAAAACTCAGAACTTGAGCATGTCATCACCATCAATAATTCAGCTCTACGGATTGTGCCACAAAACTACTTTGCTTATAATATCAGAACCAAAGCACATGTACTTATAGGGAATATCTGGGCACCATATTCACTAGTATCTTCGTTTTTGATTGGGATGATAAGTGTCCTGGTCGAAGGGCTTAGGATTATGGCGGCCCTAAAGGAACAACTGTATTTAAATGATTTAGTAAGAAATAAGAATGCCAAAGCCAACGCCATCTAAATCGATAAATCGTCGCCAGTCACTAGATCTTCTGGGAGCGCTATATTTTCGACAAAAGTAGGAGCATCGGATACCGGCGAATATCCTACAGAATATTTGACTCGTATATTCGACAAGAGGCTATGATAGCGGAATTTAATAAGCAAATGCATGCAGTGCAGAACCTTTTCGTAACCAATAATCAGAAACTTCAAACCAATGTACAGGAATTGCAGAATGAGTTGCAAAAGTGCAGGAAAGAATAGCGAGGTTTCTGCAGCAAATCGAGGAGGATGGTGCAGCAGAACCTCCTGGAGAATTCCAGTCGCGACCCACCATTCACGCAGAGCACTTTTATGGAGCTGCGATTTCGGAGCCGCTACAACCGTTACCTGGTATTCAAGCACCGCTTGGTATTTGGTCACAACCTTCATAATCGACAATTTCGCCACAAGAAAATCCATTGCCGACGTCTTCCGGTTTGCCTGAGAAGTGGCGAGTGTTTGTAGAAGCCTTTGCAAGCACCACTCGAGACTTAGAATATTCGAATTTGCACAACATTATGCGGCTATGAGATGCGTTAAAGGACAGAGCAAAAGAAACAGTGGAAGCACTCCTCGCGAATTCTAAAAATTTGGCAACAATAATGGAGACTCTAATCAAGAGCCGAATTAAAAAAGTGCGAATGATATTAACAATACCCGATGAAAGTTTAGCTTCGTTGGTAAATTTTGCAACACAGTTGAATAACATGGCTACCTTTTTAAAGAATGCTAAAGGGGAACATCATTTGTCTAATCCTACATTATTAAGTGAGCTTTTGGGAAATTGCCAGTGCAGAAGCAAATGCAATGGGCAGAGAAGTGCTTGCAGCTGGACCGCCAGCCAAGAATTGTTGATTTTAGTGATTGGTTGAATACTGTTCGACGTTTAGCACATATTGTAGCAGATTATTTGCCAATAACGTCGAATCCTTTCAAGGAAAAGAAAACTCCTAAGTTTTCTGGGTCAAATGCTTCTCGTCGTTTTGTTGCTGTTGGCGTTGATCATCGAAGGTGCTGACGGCGAGTGTTCACCATTAAAACAGTGCCGAAGTTTTTTGCAGTTGAGCGTTGGTGATCGATGTGGTAGAGCCAAAGAAATTCAGGTGTGCCCGTTAAATTGTATGCAAATGGAATTTTAAGGTGTGCATACGCCTTTTGTGATGACAATGCCAATGTGTCTATAATAGATAGGGGTCTAGCTAAGTAATTAGGCTTGCGTGGAAAGAGGGAGACGTTAGAATTGGAATGGTTGAATGATGCCAAGAAAAATGAGCATTCGGAAGTTGTAGACATCATCATCAGTGGAGCAGACGGTAAAGTATAAAATGTCAAAAGTTTATGTGTCCTCCAACCTGTCGTTACCTCAGCAAAGCTTTAGTAGAACGGACATATTGAGTAGGCAACTCTTATCGAAGTTTCCTATGCGCGATTTGTGATGATAATGCCAATGTGTCTATAATAGATAGGGGTCTAGCTAAGGAATTAGGCTTGCGTGGAAAGAGGGAGACGTTAGAATTGGAATGGTTGAATGATGCCAAGAAAAATGAGCATTCGGAAGTTGTAGACATCATCATCAGTGGAGCAGACGGTAAAGTATAAAATGTCAAAAGTTTATGTGTCCTCCAACCTGTCGTTACCTCAGCAAAGCTTTAGTAGAACGGACATATTGAGTAGGCAACTCTTATCGAAGTTTCCTATGCGCGATTACAGTGGGGTACAGCCGAAGATTGTTATTAGTTTGAATCATGCGTTCTTAACTGTTACAGTTGAGATCCCTCGTTCGTTATGTGATTCTGGACCGATTGCTGTAAAAACGCGCTTTGGTAGGTTGGTGTATGGGCCTTTGAATACCAGAGAGGATCAAAGGGTGAAGCGAGTATTGGATTGCAGACGAAGTATTGCTTATGATGATGAGAGGCCTAATGGAATGCATATGATGATGAAGCAAGTTTTTTGAGTTGGAGACTTTCGGGGTAAAAGCCGATTTAAAGCCACTTACGGCATCAGCTGATGAGAGAGCCATGTTAATATTAAAATCGACCACTAAACGCATTGGAAACCGGTATGAAACTGGGCTGATTTGGAAAGAAAACGTACAACCGTTTCCACCGAGTTTCGATATGGCAGATCGACGTCTAGAAAGTGTTGAGAGGAAAATGAAGAAAGATCCAGAATACAGAAAAAATATTGCAAGAAAATTGATTATTACGTAAAAAACAGCTGTGGGAGAATACTATAGCCTGAAGAAGCTGCTTTACGGTAAGAATGAATATGTTACTTGCATCATTTTGGAGTAAGAAATCCCAACTAAATAGGTATACGACTCGTATTCGACGCCTCGGCTAAAGTTAAGAATTTTTTATTGAATAAAGCATTGATATCTGGGCCAGATCTAAATCAACCAATAATTTCAATTTTCTTCAAGTTCAGGCAGGCTCCAGTGGCAGTTTGCGGTGATATAAAAGACATGTTTCACCAAATCATAGTTCGTCAAGCATACAGAGACTGCCAGAGGTTTTTGTGGAGAAACGGCGAGTCTTCAAACCCGTATGTAATGGAGCGATTGATTTTTGGCGCCACATGCCCTCCTACCGTTGCACAATTTGTTAAAAATTGTAATGCTACCAGATTCTGGAAGACATCAACGCGAGCTCTTAAGGGTATTGTTGAAAAGCACTACGTCGACGATTATGTTGACTGTTTCCATAGTCAAAAGGAAGTGATAGACGTTATTTTGCAAACTTTTGAGAGAGCGTCGGTATAATTGCACATTTTTGCAGACGCAAGCGAACAAGCACTTGCAGTTGTAGCGTACTGGCGAGTGGTTGATAGTGGCAAGGTGAAGGTAAAATTCGTTGCTGCAAAACCAGCTGTGCACATACTCGTTTTCATACTATTCCCAAAAGGGAACTACAGGCTGCAGTTATGGGTGTTCGATTAAAAGAAAGCATCATCAAATGCCACGAAGTCAACGTTAATCGATGCGTCTTTTGGAGCGATTCCCACACAGTAATTCGATGGGTTATTTCAGATCATCGTTCTTACAAACAGTACGTCGCTAATCGAGTGGCAGAGATTTTAGAATTCAGGGAAGTTAACGACCGACGATGGTGTCCAGCTTCAAAAATTCCACCAACTCATAATATTAAATGGACAAGTGGTCCAGACTTTCTGCATAACCATGAAGAACAGTGGCCAGATAAATCAGACATGCAGAGCTCTGAAGACCGTAGCAGTGATGAGATGCGAGCTAACTATACAGCCTTCGCAACCCATCAGGTATGTTTTTTGACAACTCTAATTAATCGTTCTTCAAATTTTCATAAACTGAAACGTATAATTGCGTGGGTCTTGCGATTTGTAAAAAATCTTAACCGTAAGCGGCAGCACGTGGGCTTGCTCAACGGAGAGCTGAGTGTGGAGCTGAGGTGTATCTTTTAAAATGCGTGCAGGAGGAGGTATTTTCTGCAGATTTGGAAAACCTACGGCGGAGAGTCGCTATTGCATCTACCAGTCNGCGTTGGTTAGGCGGCGTCAGAGAATTATGGGTACTTTCACATCCGGTAGACACTCACTCATACAACCACAGTCACCCCAAGGAAAAGCTGTCGTTACAAGTCCGCTCAAGTCGCTGAAACCCCTATATCGGCGAAAACGGTTTAATTCGCGCACACGGAAGAGTAGAGCGAGCCAAGTGTCTTCCAGAGGAAGCGCGAAGGCCGATTATATTACCCAAACTGCATCAATTGATACGTCCCATAGCACAGTATTACCACAACAAGGGTTATCATATCAACGTATCAACGACCATGTGTGAAATTCGACAACGTTTTTGGATCCCGTTCCTTCGCAGACTGTTAAACAGTATACAGGCAAAATGTCTGGAGTGTAGAATATGAAGCGCAACGCCTCGTCAACCGCAAATGTCTGCTTTTCCTCCTGAACGCGTGACGCCTTATGTGAGGCTATTTTCGTATACTAGTTTGGACTTCTTTGGACCGACTTTCGTAACAATTCTACGTCAACGAGAAAAAAGATGGGTCGCCCTGTTCACGTGTCTCACTGCTAGAGCTGTGCATCTCGAAACTGCTGTGAACCTCTCGACAGACTCGAAATTTTCTTAAATCGCAGAGGGATTCCAGTTCCGATAAGAAGTGACAACGGCACGAATTTTGTGGGAATCGCCAAAGAATAAGAGAAGAGTAGTTCTGAGCTTGCACCGACAGTCATTAAATGGGTATTTGGCAAACCCCAGCGAAGGTAGCGTTTGGGAACGACTTGTGCGCTCAGTGAAACAGGCGCTGCGAATGATATTAAAGGAACAGGTTCCACGATTAGAAGCGCTTCAAAGTTTTTTAATTGAAGCAGAGAATATCGCGAACTCCAGGCCGCTGATTCATCTTCCTGTCACGCCAGAAGATCCTGAACCGCTAATACCAAACCATTTTACCAAACCATTTCCTGCTTGGCTGTACAAACTCCACACAAACACCAGTACCTTACGAACCTAAATTGATGCGTTTTCGCAAGCAAAGGAGAGTTGTTCAAAACCTGAGAAATGGAATGTGGCGTCGATAGGTACAAGAGTATTTACCAGACTTAACAAGAAGGATGAAGTGGTGTTTGCCATCGAAGCCTATTAGCATTGNTTCCGAAGAAATTCGGGCTATTCCGGCCGAAATGCTCGAAAAAGTTGCCCAAAATTGGACTTTCCGAATGGACCACCTAAGACGCAGCCGCGGTCAACATTTAAATGAAATTATCTTCAAAAAGTAAATGTCATGGACCAATCTAACGTTTCAAATAAAGAACCGATGAGATTTTGCAAATTTTATGCGTTTTTTTAAAAAAAAAAGTTATCAAGCTCTTAAAAAATCACCCGTTATTTATATGCGACGTTGATTTGCCGCGTTCACAATGGAAGAGAGGAAGAGTATTGCAGTTGTTCTGACGGTAAAGCGCGCTCGGCTGAAGTGAGGACGGCTGAAGTGAGGACTGCTGAAAGTTGTTATAGGCGTCCAGTATCAAAGCTAGCGATTCTCGACCTATATATTCTGAGATACGGTATTCTTCAATCAAATTGTGGAGTAGGGCGTTCTTAGAAAATTTCCGGAGATAGGTCGTTTTCGAACTGGCTGCCGAGATAGGTCTATCTTCCACTCAGGTATCAAATATTTTATGTACACGTTACCATTTCATTGTTGTTTCTTTTTGTTGATGGTTGTTTCTGCGTGATGGGTAATGATTTGGTGGCGGATTTCCCTGCTAATGGTTGTTTTTGGATATCTGGTAAAAAAATATATTACTTTTTGTGAATTAACTAATTTTCTATAATATGACATCCTTTTGATTGTGCATACCTATTTGCACTAAAATGCATATTTACAAATTTTTTCAGTAAAAATTATATTTTTTTTATATTGACTATTGATTTCAATCTTTAGTTTATACATTTAGCAATTAATTTAGCTTAACTCTTACTCCATACATAAATTACAACCGGCGGACCTTGAATGTATGTTGCCAATAACGTTTCTTAGTCTTTGCCCCAGGCTCTGCCGGCTCTGTACTAGAGCTGAAAAAAATCGATTTTCACAATACTTATCGACGTTTTTACAATAATTGTTGATAAGGATCGATTATAATCGAATTTTTAGTAAAGGCATGTTCAGTAAATCATATGATTGATGTCGGTGCGATTCACAAATTCTTTTTGGAGATTTCTTAGCAAAAATACAAAAATTTGGCACTAAGGCAATTGATATTATGGAAATCATGTCTTTCTAGTAGAAGTTTCTAATTTCCATTAATTACACATCTCATTGGTTGCTCATAAGAATCATTAATTCTTACTTATTCCGTTATTATTATTTAATTTTTTAATTGCATTGCTTAAAGTATTGGAAACAGAGTTATAATTTTAAATCAATAAGTTTTTACATTAACTGCTGATATAACAAGAATATTTAGTATATCTCAGTACTTGTTTAGCCTAGGATAAACTGGTCTTTCCGAAGCCGGTTTGGGCAAACCGGTTAAGTCTAGGCTGAACTAGATTATCCTGATATTAATGTACTTTCGAGTTTTAACCAGTGTGGCCTATGTTGATTGTGGGTGCAGAGATGAGCTATGTTAAATATGCCTTACCTCGGGTGAGGCCAATAAATGATTAAGGATCGTAGGGAAAATCCATTGCTTTGCATGCATTTGACAAGTAAATAGTAGAAACATATATATTTTCTGTCGTTTTAATGGGTAGGTAATCTAATGATGTACTTCAACGTATGTAGACATTATCCAGTAAAAACTAGGATGTAACAGTTTTACTGGAATTTTTACAGGCTGGCGGTTTCTTACAAAACTTGCAAGAAAATAGCAAAGTAGGGGAAATTGAAAGAGCAAAAATGTCGCTACAGCTAAACTTGCAAGTTTTACTGGATTGTTACTGGATAAACAATGTACTGGTTAAACAATAATTCGCAAACGTCAAGCTGTGAAGTTCTACTTATTTTGTGCCTTGATTGGTCTTTGTATTTTGCAAATTTTATTGTGCTAATTTTGAGTAAAAGTTGCTATAAAAAGTGCCTACGAGCATCCTAGTGTGATAATAACCGAAGCTAAGTGAAAGTTTTGTGATTTTTGTGGTTTTTATTAAATTTAATTAAATTTCACTAGCTTACATCTAATCTTGCCGAGTCATTTGTTGTTATCATTGTTGTTGTTATTCCTTTGTAGTTAACTGAGATCGTTTCTATTTTTGCACATTTCTTTTTGCTCTTTTTGTTTACTTCGTTTAGTATTTCTTGTCACAGCTGTTTGCGCTGCGTTTATTAAGTGTCA
>NW_016158960.1:13743-61539 GCF_001687245.7 Rhagoletis zephyria | reverse complement strand
TCACGCGTATCAAGACACTTTTGTCCCATATTTCTGAAAGCTTGTAAAACCAATTTTGAATTGCACGACCCACTCCGTTGCTTATGCCAGGATTTTAACTCTCATTCCAGCACGTTTGATATATCAGATCCGCTTTTCAGCATTAAGAAAGCGATACTCTCCTCTCTCAATAAGTGAATTATTGACATAAATACATAAAATCAGCTGATGAATTTAGTTCTGTAGCTGAACAGTTTTAGATCTCGACACTTAACAAACTCCTGCCTATCGTGACTCGGCGCAAAAATTTAAAATATTGGTTCCGTAC
This sequence comes from Rhagoletis zephyria, assembly GCF_001687245.7. Lineage (NCBI taxonomy): Eukaryota > Metazoa > Arthropoda > Insecta > Diptera > Tephritidae > Rhagoletis > Rhagoletis zephyria. The sequence goes on along the minus strand of NW_016158960.1, from coordinate 61,232 downwards.
GTCATGCGGACTGCGCCCCTCGTGTGGATGGGCGGGAATGGAGGGAAAAACCGTTGGGATATTATTATTATTATTAAATTTTTACTAGCAACTATTTGCTAGTAGAGCTTTCGATTTCCCGAGATTGTTCGAGAAGCAATTTCTCGCGGGGATCGCTATCACAAGGGTCCCGTGTATCGAAAAACTCGTTATACTCACGAGCTTCTCGATGATCAATTTAAGGCAGCGTATTCAATTTAGGGCATTTAAACCCTGAACTGTTGAATTTCTTTCAAGCGCAATACTCGTCGCTCTCCAGAATATCAACCATCTGCATGTTCCTTTCCAGTGATTCCTGTATTGTCCAACCATATGGAGGAGTTTTACAAATACCAAATTCCACTGTTCCCCTCCATTTATTCCTTTTACCACTTTCTTTGCTGCAGCCATACCCAAATAATACACATACATACATACACAGCATATATATCGAACTAAATTCTTCTTATACGCACAAACGTTTTTTTGACAATAGAATATTTAACATTTACACATAAATTTTTTTCTGATTTTGTTTTAATACGTTCGATATGCTTTTACATACGTATGTCTCGATTACTACTCGAAATTGCTCGATTTCCCGAGTATCGAAATGCTCGAGAATGCGCGAGCTGAAATCGAAAGCCCTATTTGGTAGTAGGTTAGGTTAGGTTAGGTTACCTCGACTGCCCTAATCCTTCAGGGAAAGGGCACACTTAGGCCACCATGGGCCCGTTGTGATGCCGTATGAGAGACTCCATATGTCCCTCTTCTTACCCTAGTAAGGGAACCACTTCGTAGCTCTGATGAAGCGCACAAAGTCATAGACACTGGCTGAATCCAGTTCGGCCAGAAATTCAAAAGAATAATAGAGGAACGAGCATCGGCGAACTCTCGCCAGAGCAGGCCAGTGGCATAAGTAGTGCTCCACGCTTTCGATTTCCTCCTCATCGCGGCAGCTACGACAGGAGGCGTTTGACTAAAAACCCATTCTAGTGGCTTGGATTCCCATCAGGCAATGCCCGGTGAGAACTCCAATAACATGCCGCAACAGTGGTCGCTTCAAGTGGAGTAGAGGGCGAGATCTACGCTTGTCCAGCTTAGGCCAGATTTGTCTCCGTAGGTCCGTAGGCTCCGCAAACTATCTTATATTAGCACGTCCAACAAAGCTATTCTCCCTCCAGAGCTTGCAAGAAGATAGCGGAATGCCCGCATTACGGGATGTACTGATTGCAGACAACAAGTTTCCTTCCCTTGCTAGTTCATCTGCAGTACAGTTTCCCGGTAGGTCCTTGTGGCCTGGCATCCATACAACTTTAGTGACGTAATACCTTACGTCTTACCTTACCTTAGAACGTCTACATTCCATAACAACCTTCGACGTAGATTTGTCACTATTAAGTGCTTTGATAGCCGCTTGGCTGTCAGAAAAGAATGTTAGCGCCTTCAGATTAATTAGAGAATCGATCTGCCAACTTGCATCTTCATTTATTGCTGTTAGTTCAGCATGAAAAACGCTGCATAGATCTGGCAGACGAAGACTGAGGCTAAGTGAGAGTTCTTGCGAGTATACCCCACTTTCTACCTTCAGATCCAACTTAGATCCATCAGTGTAGATGGCTGTTGACTCAGAATACGATATCAGGGCAGAATCCTCCTCCCATTCTTCCCTTGAGGGGATCTTTGTCTGGAAGTGATTCTTTAGTCCCGAAGGCGAGACTGTGTAGTCCAGGCTCCTAAAGTCCTCTGGAAGATCTTCCAAAATTCTAGAGTGCCCAAAGGTCGTGTCACTCCATTTAATTAGTGCATTTAATCTAATAGCATTACAGCTTGCCTGTAGTTTACCAGTGTCAGAGGTCCATAGGTAGCAAGTAAATCAAGGTATCTAGGGCTTTAGTCGGCGTCGATTCTAACGCTCCCGTGATCATAATGCACCCTTTAGACCTCTGTTAATTTGTTTCTTATTGTAGATTTATCTACGGACGGCCACCAAACCGTTATGCCATAGAATACAATGGGGCGCACAACCACTGTGTACATCCAGTTCACAATGTGAGGCTTCAATCCCCATTTTTTCCCAATCGCCGATTTACAGGCATACATAGCAGTTATAGCTTTCTTGCAGCGCTCTTCTACATTACGCCACCAAGTTAATTTTCTGTCAAGAATAACGCCCAGATATCTAACCTCCTCCGTCAGTCAGTGCGATACCGTTTAAGGAAGGAGGTTATAGCCGGACAGCTTTCATTTTCTTTGAAAACAGACCCACGGCCATTTTTGCCGGATTCACACTAAGTCCTACTTCTTTGGACCAGGTATTCACAACGCGTAAGGCGCCTTGAACTAAGTCACATAGAACTAGGGTGTGCTTACCAATTGCCATCAGGGCAAGATCATCCGCGTATGCAATGACTTGGCAACCTGTACCTTGCAACCGTGACAGGAGGGTATCCACCGTTAGATTCCAAAGAAGTGGGGAGAGAACACCGCCTTGTGGGGTTCCGCGACTTGCATATCTTGTTATAGATACCTCACCCATCTCCGAATAAATAGCTCCACTGGCTAAGAGGCGATGAACAAACTCGACCATAGGGTGATCCAGCCCAAGGCGAGTTAGGGCTTGAAGAACCGCCCCCAGGAGAACATTATTGAAGGAACCCCCTATATCTAGGAACACTCCTAGTGCAAATTGCTTAAAAGCGAGAGGCTTTTCAGTGGTGCTGACTATACTATGCAAAGCTATATGGACAGATCTACCTTTCCAGTAGGGGAGTTGACAGCTAGAGAGATTATTTACATCAATTTCCTGTCGAATGTGCGAGTCTAGAAGTCTTTCCAGCACCTTGGGAAAGAAAGAAGTAAGGCTTATCGGTGGAAAGTCGCTTGGTTTAACGTGGGAGGGTCTACCTACCTTGGGAATAAACACAACTTTCGCCAGGGTCCAGCCCATTGGTATGAAACTAAGTTTAATACAAATCTTATAGATTAAGACGTTCGGACATAAAACTTCAGATGCTTACTGAAGTTGGGCAGAGAAAATACTATCCATGCCTGAAGATTTGTAGGGCTTGAAGGACTTTATGGCCCAGTCTACCCTCTTTGCATCAATAAAGTCCGCTGAAGTCAACGGCCGTTCAGAGATAACAACCGCGGAGTTGGGCTCCGCAGTATACCCTGGAAAGTGCGCGTTCATTAGGACTTATACATCGGGTTTGTCGGGCTTTTCGCAAGCACCTTTCGCAGGCGATTTCCTTCCGACTGACCCTCTATACTATCACAGTAATCCTTCCAGGAGTCCCTTTGGGCTTTCCTGGTGGCATTTTTAAATTTCTTCACGGCCGCCTTGTATGCAGCCCAAGAGCCATCGCGCTTTGTCGCATTTCTTTGCTCCACGAGTGAAGCTTCTTCTTTTCTCCAGGAAGTACAAGTGGGCCGGAAGCATAGAAGGCCGAATTACAGGCTTCGGTAATGCAATCAACTGCTTCCTCAATTCATTCCGATGAGACTAGCTTACTTAGAGAAGCGTTATTGAGCAAATTCGCCGAGAGTACTTTCCTAAACTAAGTCCAGTCAGTACGTCTCTTATTTCTGTAAGCGGTATTTTTCAATTCCGAAATAAAAGTCCTTCCGTAATAATAAACAAACCGCTTATCTCAATTAAACAAGTTTGGTATTAAATGAAAGAGGACTGAAATACCTAAGCTAAGGTTGCCACCTATTTATATTTTTTTTTACAGATCTATAACATTCTTTATGCCAATTTAAAAGTCCTTTCGTAAAAATGAACATACCGCTTATCCAAATGAAACAATTTGGTACCAAATGAAAGAGGACAGCTACTATAACTTCTACAGCTTAGACTTTGTTGTTTTTCCATTTTTCTTAACAAATAAATCCTGACACCAAGCTCAATAACACTATTGAAATCAAATATAAATGAAATTGATAAAAGTCTTAACTTTTGAAAAAGATGGAAACCCCATTAAAAAACCTAATAAAATATTTCAAATGTGTCATCTAATCCCATGTAGCCGTTTCCGACTGAAGAGAGGTCTCTAGCACGGTGTCCGATTTTCATTTCACAAAATTCCTAATAACCCTATACCGCTAAAAAAAAGTTCTAACTTCAAAAAATAAAACATTTAGAGGTCCACCTCTTTAATTTGAAATCCCATTTTCGAAATGCGTAATAACGGTGGATATCAGATAAAATTAAACAAGTAAGAAAGTCTAAGTTCGGGCGGACAAGAACATTAAATACCCGGCGCAAGTATTAAATAAATGTTCTTTCACCTTTCAGAAGGCTACCGCTACATGATAAGCCGGGTTGTATAAATTTTGAGTAAATTAGCGTCCTTAAATTTCGAAATATTGAAGTTTCAAGCATTTCTGAAATTTACCGTTATATGAAAAGCGGTCGTAATTTTAGTCCGATTTCATTACATGGTACATTATACCAAGGCCAATAACTGTGCCACGTTTGGAAGAAATTGGTGCAGCGGTTACCAAGATATACACATGTAACCATAAGTGGGCGTGGCTAGGCCCATTTTCCAAAAATTTATAATATTCTTATTTTTCGTCTGAAAATTATTGTAAATATCAATTTTGAGTGAATTATCGTTAGTAGTTACTAAAATATCACAGTTTTCTTATTTCTGGAAATTACCGTTATATGGCAAATGGGGGTGGTTGCAGTCCGATTTCGCCCATTTTCAATACCAACCTACCTTGGATAAAGAGAAACCTATTAAGACGCCTCAATTTTTTCTCGAGTTATCGTGTACACGGACGAAAGGACAGACAGACATGGCTTAATCGACTTCTCTATTCATTCTGAGCATTTATGTATACATTTGTCTATATCAATCTCGGTTCGTTTTGGCTGTTACAAACAACCGTTATGTGAACAAAATTAATATACCCTTGTGCACAAGTGCGCTCGGGTATAAAAATGCCTTCCGTATTATAGGTATATCTCTATATGTACATACATAGTTATGTTCTTCTTCTGGCAACCCTTATAAATTTTTTTGGACATAATTTTTAAAGGGTTGTCTGTCAAAAAAGCTCCAATTAACTTTGGGTGGGCTTTTGTATAGAACCGCACTCTTTGTTATAAGGAAACCAGGCAGAATTAGGGATGGGTAAATTCGATATTCGAAGCTTCGATATTCGAATTTTAGCTCCAAAATGGCGAATTTTTGAAATCGAACTTTGTGTTGCCAAAATTCGGATAAAATGGAATTTTTCTAGAAAAAATCAAATTTCATCTTTATTTCCAAAACATCAACTCTTCAAATTTCTTCTTTCTGACTAAATTTGCCATCACTGTGTGTTTTTCGATCTGATGCATCGAAACAAAAAATCTGTGCCAAGAAGCAACTGTTATTCCAAACTCAATTAAAAAAAAATTTTTGTTGATTTTTTACGTTGGTAGCATGAAGCTTTTGCCTGAGAAGACCCCTGGTAAAATTTTCCGGAGAATAATTTTCTAGAATAAATCAATCCTCCAACGACCTTCCAAATTGGTTTTTTGCGGGATTTTTTCAAGTAAGAGTCAAAATTACCCGTTTAGGCGGGAGCTAATGGCTAAAAATGTTCTACGAAAATATTTCCCATAATATTTATTATATATGTCTTAACCTTTAAGTTTGCTCAGACTTTTATTTTAACAATTTTTTCGACTTTTTTGAAAACTACATAGGCCGAGACATGAAAACTTTAGTAGGTCATAAAATAAAAATACGAGCTAACTTTTGCAAATCCATCGAGTGTTTTACTACTGGATGGGTATACTTTCAGAAAATGTTAACAAAGTCCGGGCTGGTTTCGGCTGTCGCACAATGAAATTTGAGTTTAACTTTTTAAACAGGTGACCACTCTCTTCAACCACTTCAAAAATATTTTAATTGTTGCATAGTATTTTAAGCACAACAATTCTTTAACTAAATTCGACTTTTCAAACAGGTGGCAACCCTCCTAAACCATTTCGATTGATATCCTTATTGAGGTAATTTATTTAACTTACTAAATAATTTGATTTTGATTTTCCTACATATGGCTCAAAACTAAACCATATTACACATCTACAGGGCAAGTACTTTCATTTGACACCTAACTCCTTTTTGAAAATCGAACAAACAATACAGATTCTATGACTTAGTGTTAAATATTTAACGCAAACATCTGCGGAAGCGATTATTTGATTTAGATTTTCTAACCTGTGGCAACCCTTTTCATAAAACTAAAACTATGTTGCAGACCCAAAGGACAAGCCTTTAATTTGACACTTCAATTTTTGAAATTGAGCGAACGATACAGGTTTTATGACTTGGTGTTAAATATTTAACGCAAACGGCTCCGAACTGGATTTCACTTCAAAGAAATTTTGGAAAATTCGAAAAAATTCGAATTGAATCGAATTTGCACCACCAAATTTCGGATCGATTAATCGAATGGTTGGGCAATGTTCGAAATTCGGAAAAAATCGAATTTCAGCCCCCACTACCCATCCCTAGGCAGAATTAACCAATAAAACTTTGTAAAGATGATTTAGGAGGCATTCTTTTTAACAAAAATACAAATACGACCGCCTAGGCATTCTATGGGTCCCTAAATAGGCCTTAAAAATGACCAAAAATCACAATTTTTATTTGCGTTTGTTATATACCTTTGATAAGAGAAAAAGGGCGGTAGCCTTGAAATATGCCGTCCGTATACCAACTTTAAAGGACCAACTAAATTTTGATTATGAACAATTTAAGTATTTGAGTGGTGCATGAACCTCATGAATATCGACTAATATCATAAAATATTAGCAAAGTTTTATATTTTTATCGATTTTGTTATCGATATTTTAAAAACGGCTGGACACTCATATTTTATTATTTCATTTAACTTCTGTATAAGTTAAAGAAATTTGACCTTCAAATAGGTAGCAACCCTCTTTAAAAGTAATTTCAAACTAAATTTTTTGGAAATTTCTTTTTTGTTTGACATTTCGACACATATTGCAATTGACTGATAAATTAAGTTGCATTTGATTTTTAAACACGTGGCAACTCTCCTCTTATAGTTTGTTTCAAACTCAGTTCTATTAACCTCCGTCTCCTAATTATTATTTTAACTAATTAAATAATTTGAATTGACATATTCAAAAATATTCTAAATGTTTAAAGTAAACTAAAGTTATCTTAAAACTGTTTGGTTTGAAAACCATATTTTATTATTTCATTTAACTTGTGTATAAGACAAAAAAATTGGACTTTCAATCAGGTGGCAACCATCTTTAAAAGTATTTTCAAACAATATCTTTTTAAATCTTTTTTAACTGATGAAATAAATTGAATTTAATTTTCTAAACACGTGGCACCTGTCCGGAATACATATCCATCTCTTAATAATTCAATTAACTAATTAAATAATGTAAATTAAATTTTTTAAGGGTGGCAACCCTCTTCAAAGTTTCCCAAATTCAAACTAAAGACTCCTTGAAAATGTCTCGTTTGTTACCCGTATTTTAATATTTCATACAATTTGCGTATAAGTTAACAAAATTAGACTTTTAAAAAGGTTGCAACGTTCTTCAAAATATGCTGAAGTACTACATTCTTACGACTGTCACCCATATGGTGGTACATATTTCAATTAATTTAGCTCAAATTGAATTTGAGTTTTTTTAAACAGGTGGCAACCCTCCTACATATACTTAAGAAATAATGCATTTTCAAAACCATTTTAGTTGATATCCGTCTTGCAATAACTCTTTTACCTTTTTAAATAATTTGAATAATTCTTATTTTTGAATGGGTTGCAACTATTTTCGAACCTCATGGTACATCTGCAGCCCAAGCCCTTTAATCCTACACCTCATTTTTAAAACTCGAACGAACGGTGCGGCTCAGAGGGCATTGATTGTTAAATAATTTGAATTAAATTTTTTAACAGGTGGCAACTTTTTTGAAAAGATGAAACCTTGCACATTTGACGCCTCATTTTTTTAAAATCGCACGAATGGTGCAGATCTGATGACCTGGACAAAAAATTGCTTTGCGTATTATATATATATAGATTATAAAAAATATATATAAATAGGTGGCAACCTTCATTTAACTATTTCTGTTTGAAAGCTATTTCAGTTCTCTTTCATTTGTTACCAAATTTGTTTGATTTGGATAAGCGGTTTGTTTATTAAGTATTAGGAAAGGACTTTTATTTCGGACTTAAAAAATATTTGGCCAAGTTTAACAGTTATTACTGGTCTGAAATAGTAAAAGTCCAGGTTGACCGATTATTTTATTTCAAATAAAATAAAAGTCCAAAGATACATTTTTTCTAAGGACTTTATAAAAGTTATATAGGTCCGGATCCCTGGTTAAGGAAAATATTTCTTCTCTTTTAAGGTCAATATAATTTTCTAGGATCAATCAAAACGTCCGAAATTTCAAGAAAACATTGATCTTACGCCATTTAAGTGTTATGTAGACTCAGATTCTTCAAGTTCCTAATATTTTATTTTTTGGTAATTACTAGATTTTACCCAGGAAGAAGATTTGGTCCAAACAGGGCAAGCTAAATAAAACCGATTAAAAAAAGAATTTTTCCATTACTTCCATTTGTGCTAACGTAAAAAAAGAAGATTAATTACATTGCACAAATATAATTTTAGTTTTACACAAAGTGCACGATCTACTCACCGTCACTCTCACAAGAAGCGAAGGAACTTTCTTCGATTTTAATCGATTCCACCCCACAGTCGATGTTGTTACAATTGCGGTTGTATGCGCTGAGAGGGAGAGCACACTGTTGAAAGTAACTCCCGAGGATTTTCGCGTTATTCACCGTTGGAATTGGTTCGCCATCGATGTGAGTATGCAGCTGCAGTCTTCGTCCAGGTGAGGGTCGTAGTGTTCGGCTTAAAAAAGGAGTGAAACATTGCGATCGGAGTGAAAACGGCAACGCTGTTGTCAATGTTTGAGTTACGATGAAACATTTTTGCAATGAACAACTTATTTTGTACGTAAGTAAATATTTTTCAGTCTCACAAAACCTAGGAAGCTTAAGAGAAAGTTTAGAGATGATTCCACCTCATTGTTCTGTAAACAGCTTCGACAGTGACGATTCGGTGTGATAATTAGCCCCATCGCGTGGAAACCAGGGACCCTAAATAACAGCTACTTTTTTTCAACAGTTAAACTTGCCCAGATATTTTTAAGTCGAAAATAAAAGTCTTTTACTAATAATAAACAAACCGCTTATCCAAATTAAACAAGTTTGGTATCAACTGAAAGAGGACTAAACTAGCTTTAAAACTGGAATATTTAAACGAGGAAAGCCAGCAGAAAGCCAGCTATTGAAAAATATTGAAATAAAAAATGTTTTTTAATTACGATAGAACAAACCTTGGGTCAGGTATATGCATTTCTTTTGTATTAAATTATAAAAAAATTTATAAATAGAAGTGGTAGCCTTCGGTCTTAATTTCTGTTTAAAAGCTATTTAAGTCCTCGTTCATTTGGTACCAAATTTGTTTAATTTGGGTAAGCGATTTGTTTACTATCCGGAAAGACTTTTATTTCGACCTTAAAAAATATCTGGCCAAGTTTAACTGTTGAGAAAAACACTGCTTTTTACGGTCTCTGGTGGAAAGCAATAGTTTAGTATCCTCCCAATATACTTACCAAAGAGAGAGTACTCCCACTCCTTACCCGGTGAAATCAACTCGAGGGTACTTTCCTAGCCAACTTATCCGCAAAATGATTTCCTACAATATCAATATAGCCTAGTACTCAAAGGAGTCTGACTGAGGAAAATTCCTTTGCCAACGTCGAGAATTGTAACAGACACTCGGCTGTCGGATGAAGTCGAAGCTTCAGAAACCTTTCTTTGTTTTTTCTAACGAGGGAAAATGCAAACATGTGCGTTATGTTTCTACCACAATATCGAAAAGCGTTCCTTTTCGCCCACCTGAGTAACTTTTGAGAGGGTCAGTTTAAATGCAGATGAACTTGAATATTTGTCTACATACATATTACGAGTGCATATTTTTTAAATGAGAAATCTTCTTCTTATTTGGCGCTGTAACCGCCTAAATGATTTTGGCCAAGTTCAACAAAGCACGCCAGTCATTTCTATTCTGTGCCAACTGACGCCAATTGTAAATGCCAAGTGAGCCAAGTCCTTCTCCACTTGGTCTATCTGTCGCTGTGGGGGGCCCCTCCTCCTCTTCTACCACCAGCGGGTTCCGAGTTGAATACTTTCAGAGCTGGAGCGTCAAAGTCTATTCGAACGACATGGCCAAGCCAGCACAGCCGCTGTATTTTAATTCGCTGCACAAATCTTTCTCTCGAATACTCCAAGAGCCGCCTTATCGGATGTTGTCATTGTCCATGATTCTGCGCCATATACCAGCAGGGCATGATGAGGGGCTTATGGAGTGGGGTTTTCGTACGTCGAGAGAGGAATTTACTCCTTAATTGCTTACTCAGTCCACAGTAGCAGTCGTGAATTTCGGTGCAGACATTATTATCGGTGTTAATTCTGGTTCCCAAGTAAAATAAATTCTCCACTTTCTCGAAACTATAACTGTGAGCAGCGACGTGGGCGCCAAGGCGCGAATGCGCTAACTGTTTGTTTGATGACAGGAGCTACTTCGTCTTGTCCTCCTTGACCACCAGGCTCAATCGCTTTGCTTCCTTATCCAACTTGGGAAAGGCAGAACAGACTTCGCCGTTCTTGTTGCCGATTATGTCGATGTCATTGGCGTACGTACGCCCTTGAAAAAAAATTTTCTTGATCGGTTCAGTTCTGCACAGAGCTGGGTCCTAATGAGTAATTTAGGAATTAAATTACTCCCAATTACAAATTACAAGGAATTGTAACTAGAAATCAATTCCTTCAGTCCACAGCAAAGGAATTGATTACTTTTTCAATTCCTTTGAAGTAATTTCAATGTAACTATTTTTTTTTTTATTCCATTACCAGGAATTTCATATTGTAATTGGAATAAATTACGTGCTAGTACGTCTTTTTTTTAATTCCTTTTTTCAATTGAAAATGTAATTGATTTTTTTCAATTCCATTACTTCGACTTACAAGAGTACTTTAGTTTTTTCAATTACTCAAAGGAATTGTAAAAGTAATTGAGAAACTGAAAGTTCATTCACGAATGTAAAATGTGGAATTTTTGTTGTGGTCAAAGATCAAAATCGAAACCACACATCGGACATCTTCTATCTATTTATATCTATGTACTAGCAGACCCGGCGAACTTCGTCCCGCCCAAAAATAATTTTTTTGTATTGAAATATTTTGTCCAACATTTTCACCAACAGTTCACGTTTATGATTTTCAGTGACGCATTTATCTTCTAATATTACGGTTTGGTGGTTGCCAGAACGCATATTTCCATTGCCATCTTAAATAACCTGGCAAAAGTGTATGTATGTATATGCATACAAAGATGCGTAATAGATTCAGACTCGAGGAAAAATTAAGATATCTTAACTTCTTTCGGGCGTAGGATGGACGGAATTGAAAATAGGCAATCGGACAATAAACACGCCTACCTCCCATATAACGGTAATTTTCAGAAATACGAAAACTGCGATATTTTAGTAACTACTGAAGATTATTCACTCAAAATTGACATTTGCAATAATCCTTAGACGAAAAATACGAATATTAGAAATTTTTGGAAAATGCGCGTAGCCACGCCCAATTCTGGTTACATATGTATCCCTAGAACACACACCCGGGTACAAATGTATCCACTTTCAACTTTGAAGTGTTGTAACTTTTGAACCGCTATACCTCTATACCGCTAACTTCGGATCTAGGAAGATTATTTAGTTTTGAGTTCAAATTCAAAATTTGAACCAGATCGGACCATTGGTTCAGGAGCTACAGCCTTCCAAACACATTATATACGTAAACACACACCCGGGATACGTTTGTACCCCAATAGTAAAAATCCTCATAATAATAAAAAAAAAAAATTTTTTATATTATTTTTTTATTTGAAAAATTAAAAATATTCATTTCACACATTATATTATTGACTTTTATTATAAAAATTATAAAAATGCATCTTATATCTAAGGAAAATCATGGCAAATAGAGCAATTTGTTGATGTGACCGAATGTTCAAGACACATTGGCTTCTTACATTTGTCGCACAGCTTTCTGGTTTTTCTACGGCGTTTTTCCTCTTGTGCGTAACATAAATAGCAAGATCCGGACACAGGTTTTGGCGTGCGCGCTGCGGCAGATGTTGATGCTGCTGTTGACACCATTGATTCCACCGGTCGGTTGAAATATGCTTCAATAGCAATTTTAGTCGAAAAATTTCGCGTCACTTGACGATTTATGGCTCTGGCTTCAATAATGGGCATACACAATGCTTCAGCCAAGCTGCGCAGGATCTGCTTACGCTTGTTGTTTGTTCTCCAAGGCAACATAGGGTTATTCAAATCGTAGACAATGTAGGCTGCAAGAGCTGTAATGTCCAACATGTTGAAGAACATCGCTAGTGGCCATCGTTTTGTTTGTCTTTGTGTTGGATATTCCGCAAACATTTGGTCCATTCGATCAACACCACCTTTGGTACGATTATAATATTCAATTATTTCAGGTTTCCCACTGTCAGCTATTTCAGCATCATTATGCATGGTCGAAAGCAAAATTACTGCTTTATTTTTTTTGGGAACATAAGAGCACATTGTCACATTATTTTTGAAGCCAAATGTCGTTGAACCAATTGTCCTGTTTTTGTTCTGCTTCATTTCTTGAGGAATATATGATTTGTTTTTGCGCAAAGTTCCAACGATCGTGAGTTTCCAGGTGAGAAGCAGTTCTGCAACTGGCAAGGTCGTAAACAAATTGTCCATTGTAATGTTTCGGCCACTTCCTTGGTATTTGGCAGACAAATCCTTCACCACTCGTTCGCCTTGGTTCGTTTCCCTACCAGTTTCTGCTTGGCCAGTATATATTTGTCCATGCAGTGGATATGCATTTGTGGCATCGCAAATCCACCAAACCTTGATACCATATTTAGCAGGTTTTGACGGTATGTACTGCGTAAACCGTGTGCGTCCACGGTAAGGAAATAATTGTTCATCAATCGTCAAGCATGAGCTGGGCTTGTAATGTGCAGCAAGATTATTGTTCATCATCGTCCACAACTCACTGATCGGTGCTGCTTTATCAGTTAGTAAGCGTGTTGCACGAGTGTTTTTATCGTCAAATCTTAGGAACCGCAATATCGAACAGAAACGGTTGACTCCCATTGTGGCGCGATATAAAGGATAGTTTTTGACGCTCCATAAATCTCGAACATGTTCTCCATTGCTATGGTTCGCACCAGTCATAATAAGTATGCCAAAAAATGCATACAGCTCTGTTATTGACACAGGCGTCCATGACTTAGGAGTTGTGTTTGGATGCGCATTGTTGTAAGCATTATAAGTTTCTTTTGCTAACTTATTTGTGTGGCGCATAATTATATCAGCCATTTCAACGTTCATGAAACATTTGAATGTTTGCTCTATTGACAACATTTCAGTGCATCTAGCTGGTCCAGAACGTTCTCTTATAATATTTTGTCTGAGTACCTGACGACTTACATTTGGTTCTTTCATCCACTCAGTACCATCACGTGCAACAAATTTTTCGGCACTAGCAGGTAATTCATTATTTTCTTCTACTTCTTCTTCTTCATCGTCTTCTTCATCATCCTCATAGTCCGCATAATCAGGTAATACTTCTGCGGCACTTTGCGAAACTTCAGCATCGTCATCAGCAATTTCAATGTCATTGATTTGAATTTCTTCTTCATCTTCTGAGTCAAAGTCATAGGGAGCGTCATCGTCACAAATTTCATCAAATAAAGATTGTATATATGATTCTCGCTGTTCCTCAGTTAGCCTGCATAATAAAAAAAATTAGTATATGTTTACATTGTTGCTTATTTTACATTTTTTACCTTCTATATGCTGCACTTGATAAATATTCGTTTCTTCTTGAAGTCATTTCGTATCCAGTTATTTATAGTTTCAGTTATATTTATTTTCACTTATATTTTCACTTCTTACACTTTTGAGCACCAAAACAATAATGAAAATATCAACAGGCAGCATTTATAACAACACCTCGTGTGAAAACAACCCTTGCAGCTGCATATAAAATACAAAAACCAGTTATACCAGTGTATTTGCTACCTACGTACCCATACCTTGCGCGACCTTTTTGCACATATCTTTTGAACCAGGTAGAATATTTCAATGAAATAAAAACCAAAATGTGTATTCGTTGTTACTCTACAAGTATATTATTATAAATTATATTATTTTGTTTTGCATTTATCAGGACAACAACAAAAACAAAAATCCACTGTTGCATGTCCTGACTTTATTTGCCCATATCGCTGGAACCAGTAGGAATATTCGAATGAAACAAAAGACAAAATACTGGTTATATATTAAAATATACATTTCAAAAAAAAATCATAGAAATCGGTTGAATAAGTATTAAAAAAACCGCAAAATAAGGTCCCGGGTACAAACGTATCCCGGGTGTGTGTTTACGTGGTATTTTCTGGGTGTGTGTTCTAGGGATGTGTATATCTTGGTAACCGCTACACCAATTTCTTCCAAACTTGGCACAGTTCTTGGCCTTGGTACAACATACCAAATGGCCGAAATTTTCTAAATTTAGAAAAATACGAAATCTTCGATAAATCAGTAAATACTTAGCTAATTTATTCAAAATTGATGCTTGCAACAATTCTTTACCAAGAAATACATTTATAATAAAATTTTGGAAAATGGGCGTAGCACCGCCCACTTATTATCACATAAAAGTAAAACGTTGAAAATTATTGAAATCGGACAAAATTACGGCCGCTTTTCATATAAGGGTAAATTTCAGAAATGCTTGAAACTTCAATATTTCGAAATTTAAGGACGCTAACTTACTCAAAATTGATACTAAAGTCAATCCCTTGAAAAGAACTAACATTGATTGGAATTTTGGTGTGGTATCGCCCAAATATGACTATATAAGTTTATCTCATTATGTCTAAGTGAACGTTCAATCGAAGATGTTTAAAGTAGGGGTGAAAACCACGGCTTACCATATAGCGGTAGTTTTCGGAAAGGTGGAAAACATATATTTAATAATTGCGCCGGGTATTTAATGTTCGGCTCCGCCCGAAGGTAGACTTTCTTACTTGTTCTTCATGACCTTGTGATTGTTTTCATATATCTCCGTCCCATGTTCGAGTACTCTACCATGAAAACTTGCAGAGATATGAAGTATGAAACATTCGGTTTGTATAGGAGGTGCACGGCCCCTTTACCAAAAACCACAATTTTCTCAATGAGGATTATCGTACTATCTTAAAGTAATATTAGTTTGAGTTTGTGGGCCATTTTGGAGTTTAGCGCTGAACTCTACTCTAAGCTCGGAGTTTACCATATAAAAATTTCGTTAAACTCTTCTTAAACACCACTTTTATTTGGAGTTTATGCGAATGCAACGCTTTTTTACCGAATTTGGTTTGTGTCATTGATAATCCAAACTGTAACCAACTTTTGACTGTAAGTCTGTTCCCGTACTGCAGAATTTTATCAGAGATAGTCCGAGGTCTTTCCGTGCACATAAGTCTAGAATATCAAAAGTTTAGCTATACAAAAGCCAGAAATGGGGTCGATAGAACTTTTTGTGCTGATTTCAACCCTACCAAAATTATCTGGCAGAAGTAAAAAATAAAGAAGATATCAATGGTAAAATTTAAATTTTTTTGACTTTTTAAAATATTAATATCTTCTGAACAATATAACCTATTAAAAAACTAACAAATATTTAAATTAAATGAAATAGCACATAATAGGTACCAAACGAAAAGTGTTTGGGGAAGCTTTGCCAGAAAATTTTTCCTAAATGTTTACACTTATCCAAAAGCCGAACAATTAAAATGAAGAAAAAATTTACAACATTTTATCAAACGACGTGATCATATTATCAACGAAGAGTTGATATATAAATTACGCAATAGCAAAATTAATAAAAAATTACTCATACGAATGTAAAAAATAGTAAAAAGCGTAATGAAAACAATAAGATATCACATAAAAGCTGTTTAAAGAATCCTTAATGAAAACTTAAAATTTTTGTCACCATTCCCCAACATTACAAAATAGTTAACGTTTAATCATAAATAATTTTATTTGGGGTCGCCATAGCCTACTACGGATATTGCGAACAAAAAAAGAATTTGTTTGCTTCAGCGTTGAGTTTTTCCGACTTTATAATATTTAATATACTACATTAGTGAAATACATATCTATGTAACACTATCTAAATTTTCCAGAAGTTTTTTGTTCAAACTTTTAGGAGGTAGAATCTTCAGTCTGACAGGGCTCGTAATTCAAGCGGACTCTATCCTCATTTGTAACGCAGGATACCAGTAAGAGTACTTCAAAGGCTCCAGAATGCTCGCCATTTTGGGCAGCATTACTCGTTAAGCGAAGTGATTAGAAGTGATCGTGGGGCGCTCACTTTGATCATCGATTACGCGTAATTTTTAAAAAATTTTAATTTCCAAAATGAACTGTCCAATATGCAAGGAAAGAATTGAACGCAATAGTGCAAATAAAATTTACTGTTGTGATTGCAAAAACTATTTTCACTGCAAATGTGTTAATATCAAAGCTGCTGATATTGAGTTTTTCAAGGCAAACAATAAGAAATATCGTTGTGACAAGTGCAGTGCTATGCGCAGGAAAACATTACAACAACCAACAACAATTCTAACTCAGATAGCGGACAGCCTAAGCCAACAACTAAATACATCTACTGCCAGTAAAAAACAAAGTGTTTCTCTTGAACACATGCGAACATCTGAGAATAAAGTCGGGCATTCGGTAAGTCAACGCTCCGGTGAGCAGCGCAAAGCAGTAAACGTAGCAGAACAAGGAGGTAATGTTCAACTGCAAGAGCAGCACAAAGCAACAAATGATAACGAAAATGATAAAATAACTCTTCAGCTCTTATACGAAGAGATAATAAACCTTAAACAAATAAACATTGACTTTCTCAGTTCAATACAACAACTGAAGGAAGAAAACAACGAATTGAGGGTGAAGGTATCTAAGCTTGAAAGTAAGCTAAATTGGAGAGAACAAAAGCTACTAGAAAATTCCATTGAAATTGTAGGAGTGCCGAACGTTAATCACGAAAATGCAAAAGAGTGTTTAAGCAAAATTTTCAGTGATGCATTAAATGTGATGGTATCGAATGATGAAATTGAGAAGTTTAACATCAAACGCATGAATTTGAGGGGATATTCACCATCGAAAGTCAGCTTTAAAAATATTATTTGCGTAAAGCTCGCATCGGCAGAAAGCAAAAAGAAGATCATGACGGCCAAACGAACGGCAAGGAAGAATCTAAACACGTCAATATTTTCCGATGTTAACAATAAAAACATTTACATTAATAATTGCCTTACTAACTACAACAAAGCTTTGTTTTTGGCAGCGACTAAGGTGAAAAAGGAAAAGCATTTTAAGTATTTATGGTTTAGCAACTCACGACTATTGATGAAAAAGTCTGTAAATGATAGGGCTGTTTATATAAGAACATTTGAGGATCTAGCTAATATTCCTATTTAGAGAATTGTAAACTCATATTAATTTTAAGCAAAACTATGAATTCAAGATCCGTTTTTATAGAAAACAGCCCTACCAAGGGTATTATTACCGATTTCAACTTAGTAGCATCTGAAGCCAACACATTAACTGTTTTACATCAAAATGTAAGAAGTCTTAGACGGAATTTCGATTCATTAGCTTGCCACCTTGAAGACTTTCAAAATCTTCCCGATATTGTTTTCGTTTCAGAAATATGGATTTTTCCCTATGAAATTAATGATTACCATATCCCTAGTTATAATTTCTTTACAAATACAAATGATTCATATTCAGCAGGTGGTGTAGGAGTATTTATACGTAATATGTATGAGTGCGAAGTTATACGTTCCCAACTGTCGAGCGCTGATATTATAATAATATCTTTGAAAATAAACAATGAACCATTCAGTTTCGCGTGTGTATACAGGTTTCATTCACAGTCATTTCAGCTGTTCCATGAAGAATTTTCGGTTTTTCTGAGTAGTCAAAAAACATCAAATCTCATCATTTTGGGCGATTTCAATCTAGATTTATTAGGTGCGAACGTTGCTTTAGATAACCATCTTGCACTTATTGCGGAGCATGGCCTAATTTCTTTTATAAATGGGACTACACGGCCTGTTTCAGGCTCTTGTTTAGACCATGTTTATAGGCGGTTCAGTAATATGGCATCCAGAACGTTGGCCGGTATAAACCTTGACCTTGGAATTTCTGACCATTGCTTAACTGGTCTACAATTTAGAAGTTTGCACAATGAGCGAAACAGCAATAACAACAAATTACTAGATAGGACAAAAATTAATTTTAAATTTCTTAATGAAGTTCTACTTTATGAAAGCTGGGAAACGGTATACGCAGAAAAGGACGTGACCAAGGCGTTTAATTTATTTATAAATAAACTTAAAGAATACGTAAACCAGTAAAGCTTTGCGGTCCTTCCAAAAAAATTCGATGTAAGGCTCAAACCTTGGATTGCTCGAAGCTTAATTAAAAAAATCAGGCTAAAGAACAAGTTGCGCAAAAAATGTTACAAGCATCCAACCAATACTAGACTCCGGAAACGTGCGCACCGTTTGACAACTAGACTTAATAAAGAAATTCGTTGTAGACGGGATGGATACTATAAAAATTCGTTCATAGCTGCACAAGGTGACATAAGGAAAGAATGGGAGGTAGTGAATAATATTATAAATCGTAATGCCAAGAGCAATGTTAACTCGATTATTTTAAACGTAGACGGTGTTGATATTTCTGACTCTTTGGAAGTTGCTAATGAGCTCAACGATTTTTTTACTAATGTTGGAATAGCTTCCGTACCTAGTAGTAATTTAGAACATTGCATGTGCTATACTGATCAAATACACTCCGTATGCGTTCCTCCTAGAAGTAGCTTCTTCTTTGATCCTATTTCTGGTTCGGAAATACTTGACATAATAAAATCTCTGAACAATTCTAATTCTAGTGGAAATGACAACATTTCGAATCGAACGATAAAGAACATAGCACTATTCATTGTAGACATTTTAAAACATTTATTCAACTCAAGTATAGCCGCTGGAGTCTTTCCAGAAGATTTTAAATGTGCAATCGTAATACCACTCTTCAAAAAAGGGAATAGAGAAGAAAAAAACAATTATAGACCTATTTCTCTGTTATCCTCAATCTCGAAAATTTTTGAAAAAGCTGTGAAATGTAGAGTTTTATCATACTTAAACAAAATTAATTACTTTAGTCCCATGCAATTCGGTTTTAGGTCAGGCCTTTCAACTGAAGACGCTCTTCTTGAGTTTTGTTCTTTTATATATAAGGCACTCGATGAGAAAAAATATTGTGCTAGTCTTTTTGTTGATATAACAAAAGCATTTGATATGGTTGACCATAATATTCTCCTAAATAAGCTAAACTCCACTGGTTTTCGCGTAACCATTCTTAGTTGGTTTAAGTCCTACCTAAGGAATAGAATTCAAAGGGTGAAAATCGACAACAATCTGAGTGCAACCAGACTCATAACTTTAGGTGTTCCACAAGGTTCAGTTCTCGGACCAATTTTGTTTCTGATTTATATCAATTCTGTATTTTCGTTGCCTTTTAAAGGAAAAGTAACGGCTTTTGCCGATGATCTTGCGATTGCTTATGGATCAAATAGTGCATTTGATCTTTTTGCAGATATAAATCATGATGTGCATTTCTTAGGACTTGGTTCGCAAGTCATAAACTGGTGGTGAGCAGCGAAACGAAATTAATGTATTTTAGTCTTAGTGGAAAGGAAATACCTAACAATGAAGTAATTTTTCATGCCTCCAGCTGTATGCGGCACAAGTTGTGTAGCAATGCGTGTGCTCAACAAAAATCTCTAGACACTTTTGACCAGAAAACAGTCTGTGACCGTAAATGTTTCAAGATCGAAGTTGTTCTTAATTTCAAGTACCTAGGAGTTATAGTTGATCAGAATTTAAGCTGGTCATCACATATTTCGGCCTTGAAGCATTATCTGCTATCAACTGTACGCTCTTTTTACCGCCTAAAAAAACTGTGTTCAACCAAAATGCTGGAAATAGTGTATCACGGACTAATTCATTCTAAATTACAGTATGGATTGAGTTGTTGGGGTTGTGCATATACCACTAAAATTCGACCACTGTTAATTTTACAGAAATGTCTCATACGTAGAATTTGCAACGTCGGCCGTCTAGCACATTCTTTGGATCTTTTTAAAAAACTTAATATTCTCCCCGTGAAACACTTGTATTATTATAAAGTTTTAAAAATTTTCTTTTTGAGGAGCGGCTATCTACAAAGCTCAATACACACTTCCTACAGTCTGAGGAGTAAATCACATTCTCATGTTGCTGTTCCTAGCTCTCGCACTACGTTTTTCCGTAACTTTTACACCACAATATCTTGTAAATTGTTTAATAAGCTACCCAAAGTAATCCAAGTCATTAGAAGATTATCCGTATTTCTTAAAGATATTAAAGTGTGGCTTTTTGGTTTCAACTACGACGAAATCGAAATTCTGTTGCGACCTATTATATAATTATTTACTATTTGTATTATTTCAAGGTTTTAATCGAATATTGCATTATAATGTAATGTTTTCATTTATATATTGTACAAATATCTACATATTCGTGCATTACATATTTAATATATTAATCTATTGTTATTTTTCTTTTTCCTTTTTGCCTTGTGATTTTCGAAATGCGCCCCACAGCATTTAATAATTTATAATAAATGAAATGGCATTACCTCTGTTCTTTCATTGAACACTTAAAGCCACTATTTTCTTATTTAAGTTCAACATGTGTACTGATATATATTTTTAGTGAAGAATGTAAAAATGTTATGAGAAAATAAAGAATAAACAAACAAACAAACAAACAAACAATATATTTACACAATTAAGTCAGTGCTTTTTTATAGATACGCAGGGATTAGTCCAAGAAAACAGCAGTGCCCGAGGCAGCAACTGTCCGAACTGTTCTTCACCGAAAGGCGAGCATGAAAGTATTCGGGCGGGTTATGCCTGCTTCGACATATATGGGTCTCATCTGCCGCGCAGCGCGTTCGCGGTAGGATCTGGAAAATTTAACCGTTACCCTATAAACTGAACAGCTACAGTTTAAGTTATTCAGCATTCTTAAAGTCCAATTAGTACTTAGATATAAGTTATTCATTCAAGGCAGTTAGCAACCAAGAAATTTAACAAATCTATTGCAATTCAACAGTAAGATTTTTTTTTATACTTTATTCGATTACTTTTTAAATTACCTTGAGGAATGGAATTCGAAAAAAATCAGTTACATTTTCAATTCCTTTCAAAGGAATTGGAAAAAAAAATACATTTTCAATTCCTTCAGTCTTTCACACAATACGCTCGATAAGACTTTGTAATCTATGCTTAGAAGGCTGATCCCGCGGTAGTTGGCGTGAATGGCGGAGTCGCCTTTTTTGGGGATTGGGCTGAGCACACTTAGATTCCAGTCCTTGGGCATGCGTTCATCTGACCATATTCTGCATAAGAGTTAATTGCTGCACTTTGTCAACTTCACGTTGCCGTACTTGAATAGCTCAGCCGGATAATTGCTATTCGTACCTCGTCATAGTCAGGCGGTGGAACACGGACTCCATCTATATCGACTTGTGGCTCGGGTTCGCCTTCCCTACAATTTTCGTGCTTCTACCATTCAGTAAGGGGGGAAAGTGTTCCCTCCATAATTGAAGTACGTTCTGGACATCAGTCACTTGCTCGCCATTGTTGTTCTTACAAGAGTTCGCCATGGTCTTAAAATCTTCCGTAAGTCGCCTAAACCTCTGGTAAAATTTTCGGGCGTTCTTTCTGTCGGCCTGCATTTCAAGCTCTTCGAACTCACGTATTTCGGCCTCTCTCTTCCTATTGTGGCAAATACCTTCAACCGGTCCCACATGGCTTGCGCTGTACCCGACCGTAGCGTGGCCCTGTAGCGTAATCTTTTTGCTCTGCATCTTTTTGACACTACTCATCGTACCAGTTGTTCTTTCGGTCTCGCTGAGATCCGACTACTTCTTCGGCGGCGGTACTTAAAGAACTGGAAATGTGGTTTCTGTGTTCGCATATGTCGGTTTGTTGAAGAGTGTTCTCTGTGAACAGGTGTGAGAGTCGAGAAGCGAATGCATTGGCCATATCTTGTGACTGAAACTTTTCCACGCTAAGCTTTCCTTGTATTTTTGGGCGCACATTTTTTGCTTATTTGGCCCTCGGAGAGTACGTACTTCTAAAACACTGGAAGCATGCCTTCCGTCTATCACAACATAATTGATTTGGTTTCACGTTTTTCGATCTGGAAACAGCCACGTAGCTTGATGCATCTTTCTATGCTTAAACCTAGTACTGCATACTACCATATTTCGAGCACCGGCGAAGTCAATAAGCCCAAGTCCGTTGTCGGACGTTGCGCCATGTAGGCTGAATTTTCTGACAGTGACGCCCTTCCTTGCCCACCCTGACATTGAAGTCGCCAAGGAGAGACGCGTCGTCCTTCTCTTCCACCGGGGAATGGTGCAGATGAGCGAGATTGAAGAATAAGCGCTTTGATGCGGATTGTGGCTAGACGTTCGTCCACCGGGGTGAACGACAGTACTCGGCGACGGAGTATCTCTCTCTCAGCACAAATCCAACACCAATATTGCGCTCCTTTACATGACAGCTGTGGTAGACGTCGCATGGCTCCTGGCATTACTTGTCTTGCCTCGTCCAACGCATTTCTTCGATTGTGGTGATGTCAGCCTTTACCCTTAAGAGGACATGAACCAGCTGGGCAGAGCCACCTTCCCCATTAATGGTCTGGACATTCCAAGTGCATGCCCTGAAATCATAGTCTTTTATACGTTTGCCGTGGTCGACATCAAAAGGGGGAGTCTCATCCGACGCTTTGTTGGTCGTCTTCATAGCAAATAGTTTTTACGGGGCGGGTCCCAAACCCAGTGTACAACCCATTGCTAGGACGGGGATCCGCAACCGAGTACACGCTTATCTAGCGATCCACTTGTTCCAAGACAGACTCCCGCTTGCAGCCGCACCTACTGATGAACTGGCACTGCAGATTTCAGTGAGCCCTTTAGCCGAATAAGTAGGAGTGGCCCCACCAAAGCTCCCTCTCTTTCTGCGGTGATCCAAGGCCCCACTAGGATTGGTTACCGCATATCGCACATGGGTTGCTATCGTTGCCCAAAGAGCGCGAACGAGGACGCAAGAGTCGGGATTAAGTATAGCCCTGCAAATGAGAAATCGCCAAAATAAAATATCATAGCACATTTTGTCTTTATATTGGTTGGCGAAAACCCTCCTAGATATATCCTCCAAGCGGGTGCCGACTGTGCAATGGGCATCGCTGTTTACACCGCTGTGGAAAGATAGGCTTTTTCCTATGTCACAGTGATGCAAGCAGGCGGGGCCTACAATAAACTCCCCTGCCTCGTCTAGTGGCAGGCCGTACGGGCTCGCCCAAGGGGTGCTGGGGTTGGCATACTTAGGCTATTTCTTGGGGGTACCTGGCGGTAGGTATAAAACGATAAGGGTACAATCCCTGAAATAAACTCTGAATGGAAGTCGACGAAAAAGAAGCGCGGGCTGGGATATCAGCCCAAACGTCGGTGGAAGATGTTTTTTTCACAAACATTGTTTATCAATATAAGTACAATTTGAGAAAAAAATTTTTAGCATTCCGTTCTGTTCCATCAGTGTCAACATGGCACAGACTACCGATGGGTAGTCTGCTACATCAGTTGCAAAATGGCCCTTCGACCACGCGGTAGCTGTTATTCGCAATTCCTCTAATTTGAAAACAAACTATGCTACTAATATTCTACATCAACTGTATTTTTCTTTGTTAAACTAATTGAATAAATAAGCTATTAAATAAACTTTTAAACTGCATAAATAAAAATTCTTTTCCTATAAAAACTGCGTTTCTCTTACATGTATCATTGGCAACACTATACAAATATTTCAATGAGAGTAACTGGATTTCATTTCGTTCCGCTCCACTCACGTTTGAGAAAAAGTTGAGAATTCAACATTTCTCAATTTGAAAATAAAGGAAAATTCCATATTCAAAAGAAGAAACGTTGGCGAAACGACGGTACTGTGAGGTGGCCAGGGATCACCTTCAGGTCGCGCTTGTCGACGAAGCCACAGGCAGCGGTAAGCCCGTTCAGGAGATGTGGGTGGAGATCGAGTCAAGGCTCTCTGAACGGGTGGGCGACTACCTGTTTGAAAATCCGGACAACCCCCTTCCAGGATTTGACTCCAGTGAGTCCCTGAGGGGTTGGCGGATTTTCAAATGTAGAGATGAGTTCTCTAGGGAATTCCTCGGCTAGTGCGTAACCGAGCTCGGCAACGCCTGGGAGGGTTTGGAGTTCAAACTAATCCCTGCCGAGGAGGTACCTAGGAGACCCAGGGACCGTATTTGGCTGCCGAAGATGGCTATGGACAGCGACAAGTTGATCCGCTTCCTGCAACGGCAGAATCCAGAAATACCCATGAGGGACTGGGTAGTCATTCGTGCAGAAAAGCTTCTAGAAGGCGCGCATAGTACTTCGTACCTTCTGAGGCTTAACGAAGAAAGTATTGATCCATTGCAAAAATGGACAACAAGCTGCTCTTCGGGGTGAGAACAGCTAAACTAAAAATATTCCGCTCCAATGAGCCGATTCCAGAGGCTGATATCGAGGATGCCAACCAGATTTCGGGCGATATGAACCTCAAGGTTACCGCGGACGAAGAGGTCGCTGAAGGTGCCAACCAGGTGCTGGCAGGCACAGGGCCAGTTAACAATGCCCAGAAAGTCGATGAAGGTGGTCCAGACAAATCTTAGGCACACTAAGGCTGCCTCGGACAAGCTACTGGTCTTCCTAAAGGAGGAAGACATCGACATCCCGTTGATACAGGAACCTTGGATAAGGAACTCACCGACGCCCGCTATAACCTCTTCTACACTAGTATATCGGAAAGTTTTCAGCGAAGCCAAAAGTTTTAAGTGCGTAAATCCGTAGTTGTAGTAAGTTAATACTGATGCAATATAGCTTTAAGACACAGGCATCAATATCAGTATCGTGCGAGTGTGATATTGTAGTCGTGATTGTTTTAATTTGGACTTAAAAATATAAAAATAAACAAATTACCAGCATAAATAAGTGGAGTAGATTTACGATATTAGGAGTGATATTAGAAAATCAGCTGTTTCTAAAGTCTAAACGGTGACATCAAACCTAAAGCTTAAAGGTCAAAAGCTTTTGCTAAAAAGCTCCTAATCCTTTGTGGTCTGTGCCTCTGCTAAAGCTCGCATCGATGTGTGGTAACAAAGCCCTAAAGCTCATATTTACAGGGTGACACAAACTCGGTGTATGTATTCTTCTTAAGTCGTGCTGCGTCGAGGCACGCAAAATGAAATCACCAATAGAAATAGTACAAGCCATTGAAAAAATCTCAAATGAGATTAAAAATCAGCTGAAGGAATCTGGTAATATCAAGAGAACAATAAAAGATGCCATCGAATGCCAAGTCTCTAAGCTAGACTCTCTGACTGCATCCATAGCAGCTCTTCAATCGAGCCGAGATGTAGCTAACGTGCAAGAATATCCTATAAGCAACATGCGAGAGGTAGTACGAGAAGAACTAGCAGTTTTTAAGCAGTCTTTGTGCTCAAATATATCACTCAATGTTCCTTCAACAAGTTACGCGGATGCCGTTAAAATCAAACAAGTAGATCAAAGTAAAAACGCAAAGCCCGCAATAATTATAGGACCAAAAGCAGACACAAATGCCAAACACACGGATGTCCTGAATGCCTTTAGAAAGGGTGTCACATTCAAGGATACTTGCTATGCACCGTCAAAAATGGTTCCAGTGTCGAATAATAAAGTTCGCGTGGAATTTGACTCGGTCCAACAGCGAGATGATACCATGCGCAAACTTTCCGAGGTATCGAATCTATCAGCCGAAAACGCGAGAAACAGACAGATTATTGTGAAAGGTATTTCGAAAGATATTGAAGCAAGAGAACTAACTAGCATCATCAAAAATCAAAACCCTACAATTGGCGCTGGAGTTAGTCACCCTTCGTTTTATGCGCAGAAACCGTAGGAATACTGAACTCATGTACAATGCTGTCTTTGAGGTCTCGACAAGCGTATGGAAAGCGATAATGGCTCTCGGACGCATTAACATTGACTTTCAGCGAGTTGATACTGACTTCGTTCAATGTTTCAAATGCCTCCAATTCGGGCACATCAAAACTAGGTGCAACGCAAGAGTAACTCCATGCTCCCACTGTGCAAGCAAAGATCATCAATATGGCAATTGCCAAGACAAAGCTAATCACAACAAACGTAAGTGTTTCAACTGTGCTAGTCGCAATGAGAAAACGAATGATAAAGTAGATGACAAACATTCTGCAACAAGCGTTCTACATTGTCCACAAATCAAGTCCATGCAGCAGCGAATAAAATCACGGATAGAATATGGCCAATAAACTACTAACTTTTATTCAAATCAATGTTCATCGATGTTTTGCAGCACACAATGGACTCATACAATATATGTCATCAAACGCTGTTGACATTGCGCAGGTGTCCGAACCATATATTGGCAATACTAAAATGAATCACACGTCAGCTGGAATCTCAACATTTAGTTTTACAATAGCCAACCGTACGACGAAAGCTTGCATTTTAATAAAATCTTCTGTTGGATCAGCTCTCGGAATCTCGCAGTTTTCAACACCTAATCTAAGTATTGTCAAACTCATTATCGGGCATCGCTCCCTGTACGTTGCTAGCGCATATGTTGAGCCAGATGTTGACCAATTTGGCACCATAAGCTCAGTAGATACATTCCTTCGAAGCACATCATCGGCACTCCAAATTCCCGGCGGAGACTTCGGTTGGCACGTTTCATGGGGCTCAGAGGAAACAACGAGCGAGGAGTCTCGGTTGCGAATCTGGTAGCAGCGAATGCGATGACCATATGCAACACGGGGAAAACTCCAACGTTTAATGCAGTGCGGCACGGTGTGCATGCATGTTCAATTATTGACAAAACTTTTGCTTCAGAAAATATTGTACAGTGTGTCAGAAAATGGAGGGTAAACGCCAATTCTGTTCAAAACTCGGACCACAGCGCCATAACGTTTAGTACAGAACACAATGCTCAAATTGCTGCTGCTAAAAGTAACTCCGCTTATAAGTACAACAACAAAACAGCAAACTAGAATGAATTTCTTAAAGTCTTGGAGGAGCGCCTTTGCCAATCTGGTGTTCTTAATACAGATTTTTTAAGTATTTCGCCACAAGAGTTAGATATTGCAGTTATAACTCCTACTGAGGACATTAGATATGCTTGCTTAAAGTCCATGAAGCTGCGCGGAAACGCTAAGCCTTACAATCCATGGTGGAATGACTTCATCACAACCTGAACAACTTGTGACGAACTGGAAGGCCTACAAACCTAACTGCACAGGAGCATGTTGAAGCTAAGCGCGTATATGCAAATGCCATTAAACAAGCATCCATAGAAAACTACTTACTATTACTGCAACAACTCTACCCCGATGACACCCCCGACAACACCTTTCGCCAACGTGATCTACTGAGCCGAGTTAGAACCATCATTGAAACTCATGATGATGAAGACTTTACGGAGGAAGAAGTTATCGAAGCACTGTCGACAATGAACGCTAACAGAGCCCCTGGTTTGGACAATTTAACGTCAGATATATGGCTAGCTTTTGCGCGTACATACACAAACTTTTTGACGTATAGAGTATTTTCCAAAAGCGTGGAAAAAGGCATAGGACTAACATTGACGAACTGGGATCCTACCGACCTGTAGGGCTTCTACCAGTTTTTGGAAAGGTGCTAGAAAAGCTCTTTATAAAACGGCTCATATATCACGCTGAGAAACGCCATTACTGGTCTCCAAAGCAGTTTGGTTTTAAAGAACAAACATTCACTGTAGATGCCCTTCGTCATGCCATTAATCATAGCGAGACACAGAAGCGAAAATCCCGTCAAGTTATTTGTATATCGCTTGACATCGAAGCGGCATTCGACAACGCTTGGTGGCCCGCACTTCAGAACAAATTAGAACGAATTCAAACGTCGTCTAATATTGACAAGCTTATCGGTAGTTATTTAGAAAACCGAGAAGTTACAATTGATTATGCGGAAGCAACGGCCACTAAGATGATAACAAAGGGCTGCATCCAAGGATCGGTATGTGGTCCTACCTTGTGGAACATTATTATAGATGAGCTTTTAACTATGCCACTTGCCGAAGGATGTGAAATTCAAGCGTTTGCTGATGATGTGCTTCTGATAGTTAGCGCAAAAACTGTAGAGGAGCTCCAGCAGCATGCCAACGATGCACTGCAGCTTATACATGCTTGGGGAGTTGACGTAAAATTAAGATTTTCTGACACGAAAACACAAGTTATGGTATTTACTTGGAATGCGCGGCGTGCTGAGGAGGGAGACAGTTTACATTTGTTAAAGAAATAAAATTTCTTGGCGTTGTTATCGACGAGCGGCTAAAATTCACCAATCACGTAAAATATGTATTAGCAAAGGTCCAACGAATCTATGACAACCTGTGCAAGTACGTAATAACATGTCCCTACCAAAAAGTTAACCATCTCAAAAAGAATAATAAAGCAGTACAAATGTAGAGAACAGTGCTCGGACCTCAAAACTCGATTCAGGACTAAAAATCTGAGCAAAAACAAATTTTCCGTACTAGATTGAATTTTTTATTTTCGTTTCTGACATTAATTGCTTGACTTACATATTTTCTATTCATGCAAAAATAAGAACGCGAGGCAATGTAAGGATAATATGTTACATATTTAGGTAATATTTAGCATTTCCTATAAAGCAGAACGTTTCTAACACTTCATTTTTTAAAGAGCAATAGGATCTAAACCTTTTCTACTATATATAAATTTTATTCTACATATATTTTTTAACAACTTAAGTATACTTCTGCATCCGCCAATTTCTACAGCCATACATCAAAAAATAACGAAGTTACTTTATTGACGCATTGCTATGAAAGGTTTACTTTTTAACAGTGAGATTTGGCTAACTTTCAATTTTTTTACTGAAACCGGTGGTGAACACTCAAAAAACGGCCACAAGAGGGGCATAACATGAATGAAAAAAAAACGGAATAGATTTGAAGTCAAGCGGAGTAGAGGAGTAGATTTCAAATTTTTTCAAAAACCGGAGTAAATCTAATCTGATCATAGTTAAGTCCAAACACTAGTAAGGAACGAATTTTTTACAATGACCCACAGATGGCGGGAAAACACAGGGTTGTGTCAGACTTTCGACGTGGTTTCGAGTTGGTTAGCTATTAACCATCTCAGTGAAATGGTTAAGTGCTGTCATTTTTATATGGCGAAACTACGCTAAATGAAGTGGGTTATCGGGATAACTAACTCAACAGCCATAACTACGTGGTTAGCTCCGGTGAGGACATGGTATAAGGCACACTTGGGGTGTGCATCCTGAGAACGTTATAACAATCAACAGACAAGTGTTAGAACCCACTATTACGTACGCTGCAGGTATATGGGGAAGAGTCATAAACTTTGTTTACATTCGTCGACTTTTGCGATCGTTCCAACAAAACTTAGCCATACGAGCCATACGATCGTTCCACACAGTATCGGCCACATCAGCCCTGGCTCTTGCAGGCTTCATTCCACTTCATTTGAAGATCAATGAAATCATCCGGATAGAGAATGTGAAAGCAACGCGATCATATCATGAAATATCTGACCACGCGACTCTTCAGCACCGTGTTCCGCCTCGAGATCAATTGCATCCGGTACAAAAGCAAACAACTGTATATGAATGCATAGAGTCACAGGAGCTATTAGAGTCCATTAGTATCAATGACGACACACGGATATATACTGATGGTTGCAAACTACAAAATGGGGGATGCGGCACGGCGTTTGTCATCCGTCATTCAAATGCAGTTTGGGAGCCTTTCAAGCTTACCCTACACACTGCCTGCTCTGTTTACCAAGCTGAGGCCCTTGCAATTGACTTCGCATGGAATGGGCCCAAAATAAGCTTAGAACGCGTAAGCTGTATCTATATAGCGACAGTAGATCGTGTCTCGAAGCTATCCGAGATCGTAGCAATTCTATGCCACTCGTTGTCTCGATTCACCGGCATTACACGGTCTTTGTCAAAGCCATGAAGTAAAATTCTACTGGCTTAAATCACACGTCGGTATTGAAGGAAATGAGCTTGCCGACCAGCACGCAAAAGAAGCCGCAAGTACAACAGCTGAATTCTCATACGCCGCATACCCGATATGCTATCCCAAGCGGCTAATACAGTTAGAGACGCTCGCAGAATGACAGCGTGAATACGCCGAAGAAACGACTAGCTCTAGCACTAAACATTTCTTCCCAACGATTGACGATGCGAAACTATACCGTGAAATATTCGGAATATCATTTGAAATGACACAGCTTTTTACTGGTCATGGGTTCAACAAAACTTATTTGAAACGATTTACAATGAATGAAACGAATCAATGAAGACACCTGCCCATGCGATAATCGAACCCCGCAAACAATTCGCCACCTGCTCCAAGACTGCCCTCGTTATGATTGCGCCAGATATCACCACAGAATATCATGCCAGCAACACGAAGTCCCAGAATTGGACTTGAAGGCGATAGCAAAACAATCTTCCCTCATCAAATTGCTCACAGAATTTGTAAAACATACTATAAGTAACTTAAAAGCATTTAATGGTACAACCTGAACTTTTATTAACTAAGTTAATCATCCCGAAACCGTAGTTGTACAACCAGCCTGTATCCACTCGCAGGCACTTTGTATATTATTTCAAACATCATAAATTTCTGAGATGATCAAAACTTTAAATTTAAATGTTTTACATACTACTTTAAAAATAGCTCTAACAAACTTTAAATGTTATTGATGTCTTAATTTATTTTCCATATCTCCTTGAATTGAATTTAGTGTAATCAAAATTTTAAGATAATAATATACATATCACTCAAGGCGTGGTTAGCGCTAAGAGACCAAAGGAAAAAAACACTAGTATATCAGGTAAACCCCGCGCGTGTGTATTGGTTAAAAAACATATTAAAGCTTTCTTATGTTCCAATTTCAGCTCACCGGATACAACAGTCGTCAACTTGGAGATGATGAATAAACAAAGCTGTCTTATATCGTCAGTATACATGGCACACGGCAGGCCGTATCCGCCACAGGAAGTCGTCACTTTACAAAGGCAAGCAGGAGCTAGTCCAGTGTTACTCGACTGCGATGCCAATTCACGACATATATTACGGGCAGCTCGGAAACTAACGAAAGAGGTGAGTCGCTGTTTCAATTTATTATTGATTATACGTTTAGGATTTGTAATAGAGGTAGTACCCCCACCTTCATATTTCCTAGTACCGCTGATTTTTGCGGTTGGGAAGAGGTCCTAGACCTAACTGCTGACAGAGGGGAGCCTAAAGGTAAAATGGTAAATGGAGAGTATCCGACGAAGAGACCCTCTCGGACCACCGTCGAATACCCTTTGAGCTAAATATTGCGGCGGATACGCCTACTCCCTTTAGAAACCCTCGTAAAACAGATTGGGAATTATTTCAAAAGGTTATTGGAAAATAACTGAAGAAAGTAACCAGTTGAAGACATTCCTACAGGGGGCGAGCTGGACGCCAAAGCGGACAGCCTGAATAAGGCCTTCAGAAAGGCCTTTATGAAGGCTTGTCCGCTGAGGTATGGCGAATCCATGGAGGATACCAAGGAATCTGCGAGATTAAGCGAAATCCTTGCCAAAGGGCACTCACAGTCAACATATATAAAAAGGTCAGATGGTTCATGGACCGAGTCGGCTGGGAGTCGCTGAATGTCTTTCTGAATACACATTTTCCAGGGTGCAAAATCAATGTAGTGGAAACCGATGCCCCAGACTATATACTAACCCTCTCCGAGGACCTCTTAGAGGAGCTACTAGAGAGGGAAAAAATAAAATTTGCTATCTTCAGCTTCTCACCCTATAAATCACCGGGTATGGGCGGAATACTCCCAGTCATGCTTCAGAAAGCTTCTGAGAAGATCATTCCAGTCCTAGAAACAATTTTTAGAGGGTGCCTAATACTGAACCACGTTCCGTTAAGCTGGAGGAAGATTAAGGTAATTTGTATTCCTAAAGCGGGCAAACGGGGCTATTACAATGCTAAAGATTTCCGACCAATAAGCCTAATGTCCTTCGTACTCAAGACGTTTGAGAGGCTGTTGGATCTGTATGTTAGCGACAAGGCGTCCAAATTATCATGCTATCAACATGCGTACTTGAAAGGGAAGTCAACGGAGACTACCCTACATGAAGTGGTACGTACAATTGACAGTTGGCTCTACTATAAACAATTTACAATGGCGTCATTTATAGACATCGAGTGTCAGTGTAGATTCCATCCATGAGGGACTTATGGAAACAGGGACTGATCACTGTGTCCGGGCTTGGATATTGTCTCTGCTAAGGAGCAGAGTATTACATGCCGAATTGCGGTACCAAAGCAGGGCCGTATAAACAGTGAGAGGCACCCCACAGGGAGGAGTGCTATCACCGTTACTATGGCTCATGGTCTTAAACAAACTACTGGTAAAGCTGGACTCTCAGAGAATCAAAGCGGTGGCTTACGCCGATGATGTAGCGATACTGGTATCGGGTTTCCTTCGGTCATAAGTGAAATTATGGAAAAGACTTTAAAGATAGTAGATTCCTGGGCCATACGCTGTTCTCTTAGCGTAAACCCGGAGAAAACTGACCTTATGCTTTTCACAAATAAAACAAAATTACCAAATTTTAATAAACCGAGGTTCCGAGGAACGGAACTGGATCTGTCAAAGAAGGTGAAATACCTTAGAGTCATTTCGGATCCCAAACTTAACTGCAAACCAAACATTGAGTAGCGTGCTAGGAAGGCCGCGGTGGCTCTCTATGCAGCCAAGAGAATGTTGGGCAACAGATGGGGTTTGAAACCAAGAATTGTGCACTGGATTTACACAGCTATAGTCCGACCCATAATCTCTTACGGGGCGCTGGTCTGGTGGCCAGCCCTTACTAAGGATTACGTAGTTTAAAAGCTAAGCGGAATTCAAAGCTGCTAGCGTAACAAGCGCAATGAGATCCTGTTCGAAGGACGTTTTGAACGTCCTTCTTGACTTATTACCTATAGATATCTTCATCCAGAATTCAGCTGCTAACAGCGCCATCAGACTGCGTCTGGGGCTCTGGAAGGAAAGACCGTTCGGGCACGGTTCCATCCTACACGCAATATCGTCTAAAATTAAAGCGCTGCCCACTGACTATATCCTGTCGAAGACCTGGGTTCACCATAAACCCCGCACGAAATTCCCAAGCCGCAGTGACTGGAATCAGGAAGATTTCGGGTACTTGCAGGGCTTAACTGTCTTTACGGATGGGTCAAAGATGGAATGCGGCGTTGGTGCTGGGGTCTACATTGAGCAATATAACCTAAAATTATCCTTCCGCCCACCAGAGTATGCAAGCGTTTTCCAGGCCGAAACGTTTGCTATTAAGGAGGCTGTAAGGTACATCAAAGACAATGTACGCGCGAGAACGCAAGTGAACGTCCTCGGATAGCCAAGCGGCTATTCAGGCACTTTCTTCTAACTCTGTTAGGGGCATCTACGGAAAAGAGGCAGCGCACAAACTAGCAAGGAGCGGCTCCGCACTGAATGTGTCCCACGCGGTGGACATGGGCGCCTCGCTCAGGGAGATTAAGACAAAAATTACCGAAAATTATCATTCAGCGGCCAGGCAGAGGTGGAATTGCACAGGATCCTATAGAATTGCCCGGCAGCTCCGCACTGGATGTGTCCCACGCGGTGGACATGGGCGCCTCGCTCAGGGAGATTAAGACAAAAATTACCGAAATTTATCATTCGAAGGCCAGACAGAAGTGGAACTGCACAGGATCCTACAGAATTTCCCAGCAGTTCTGGGTGTCCTACGATCCACTCAAAATCAAAGCTCTCTTAGGAATGAGCGAAACAAATGCCTACAAACTTACTGCAGTGTGCACTGGGCACTGGCCCGTTGGGGTACATGCCGAAAGGATAGGACTGCCCTTCAATAGGTTCTGTCGCAGCTGCGATGGCCCGCGCTCAAAAGAGACAGTCGAAAACTTTGTGCGAGTGTCCAGCCCTCGCAAGGATGAAGCTAAAACACTCGGCAAACTATTCCTGCAGAATATTTCAGAGTGCAGCTGCCTCTCTCTGTATGACGTACTGAAATTTATTAAAGCCGCCAAATGGCAGTAGGTTGCACGAGTTGTGGAATCAAAATGGCAAACTTTCTAATTGCTTGCCCCCTGACTGACAATCCATTTAAATCAACCAACCGTAATGTAAGTATAACCAGCGCTTAAATGTCAGACGCTATGCACTGTTCTACGGCTTTGGTGCACTCATCGAACAGCCCTTTTGTAATGCGTATTTAATACTAGGTTCACATATAAGTAGATTATCCTCATTTTCGAGCTTAACTCCCAAATTCGTCCCTTGTTAATCTGTAATTATAAAATAATCTCAGATTTAACCGATAAATGTTCGGTGTCCAACCTGCTTTTACCGATTATTTTTGCGAAGAAGAGGAGAAATGCCAAATGTAAAAGTAAGCAAAAATGGACGCTAGCAAGGAAAAGAGGTTTGTAAAGGTAATTTTAATAAACTATTAAGTTAAAACATATTTAAATTGCTTTATATAGCAGAAAAAAGTGATCACGATGGCACAGAGAAGAAACATAACCTTTCCTTGAGATGTGAGAATAACAAGCACAATAAATTTTATGGATAATAATCTGAGAAACGGGGTGATTAAAAAACGAGCTTTGATTGAGATAATATAATAATATTTATATGTGAACATACTTTAAGATTCGAAACGATACAAGGGGTCTTGAACTCGATTATAATTTTAAAACAGACACCAGCAACGCCCACAATGGCAACCGAATCGAAACGTCTTCTTAACTTTATATATTTTAATTCCTGGAAGTTTGAAAAAAATGTTATCAAAATACGTCTGCACAGACAAACATATATGGTCGATTCCACAGGAATATAAACCAGTCCAATTTTTCTTTCTTTCAAATATTGTACATATTGGTGACTATTGGTATTTACTATATCTGTCAGCTGCTTCTGACACTAATTCTTATCATGTTCAAGCATTGTGTGTTTAATATTTTGCTCCTTTTGTCCGAAGAATTTTTCACGAACCTAAAAACAGTTTTCGATACTTCAACAAGGAAAAGTACAAAAATATAAGCCTTCCTTGATTTATTTTGGCCGATTAAGTTCTGAACGATAGAAAATAAATTAGTTTAACAGGATACGTTCCAAGTTAGCGAAAAAGTTGTTTAGAACTCCTATTAAGTCATAATGAAATGTACCGCAAATGTTAAGTGTAACGTAGCCAGTGAAAACCTAAAAAAGTTGTTTTTTGGGTAATTAAGTACCCTTTCCAAAAGGATATATAACATGTTTTCTTAGTATTGTATTAGTATAGGATTAGAAAAAAAGAAATAATAGCTGACTTCGTTGCACAGTTACATAATAAATAAGTGTAACTTGGCCAGCGCTTTTTTTTTATTTAAAGTTTTTTTTTGACTTGATAACTATTTTTATTTCATTTTAGCAAGAAATAATAACACATATTTAACTGTCATATTCTTGAATAATTTTTCTCCTTAGTTCGCATGGCTGGATACCCAGGTACCACAAGGCAGTTTAGACAGTATCTTTGATAATTTTGAAAAAAAATCAAGTAAGCTGCGAGTTTATTTGAGTTAACGGAAACATATTGATTACAAATTACTCTTCTTAATTTGAATTTGAAATTTATATTAACGCAGTGACCTTTGCTTTGTATGCAAAAGTACAATAGGGCTGTCCAGGATGTTATGGAAATGGTCTTGGATTTGCAGTTGGAATTGCATTTGCAAATTTTATGCTTGTTTCCATTGCAACCGTGTTTATTTTTTTGTTGTGAATTTACAAATGCAACGAATATGCAAATGCAAGAGCATATGCACAAGATCCTGAACAGTCCTAATGTTTTATATATAACTGAAATGA
Organism: Rhagoletis zephyria; assembly: GCF_001687245.7. NCBI lineage: Eukaryota > Metazoa > Arthropoda > Insecta > Diptera > Tephritidae > Rhagoletis > Rhagoletis zephyria. The sequence continues at coordinate 24,817 of NW_016158960.1, read as the reverse complement.
TTATCATTTGAGTTGCGACCAGAGACCGAAAATTACTGGCCCATTTATTGCTGTGTCACAGATTGTCACTTATTTCTTGTTATAAATTATAAATCACTCACAATAACTTTTTGACTTATCTGCATTGGTTAGACTTTTATTTGATTTGTTTTTTTTTTACGTTTCGAATTTACCTTTTCTTTAACGTTTTTGTTTCAAATGCAACGGTATCCAAGTAGGTATGTTAAAAATACTGAGTAAAGTGCTTCGGTAGTTTGCTTCTAGTCAGTATAGTTTATTTATTGAAGGGAAAAAGATGGGCCGAAAATCAGGCGTTGAATTCCGCAGCTTTTTTTGACATATGAGTAGTGATAAAAAAGTTTCAGTGTGTAAAGTTTGTAAAAAAAAATTGATAATGGTGGTCATTTGAGTGAATAAAAATAAGTAGTTTTATTTCCAATTCTTTATAGTTTGTTTTACTTCGTTGCATTTTCATCATATATTTTCTCTGCACTATAATAAAATTTACTAACTCCCCTTTTCAACAAAAAAAATTGCATAAATAACTGCGGTTGGCCTTTATTTTTGTTAGCGATTACATTTCTCACAGTCATTAACCGTAAGCTCCCTCGCATAAAACGCTTTCATAGTGACATATACACATATCACAAAAAAAATAAAATTAATGGTTAATGATAGAAAAAGTTACAATGTGTTAAGTGTGGACCAGTTATTTTCGGCCTGTGGTTGCGACTAGCGTGCAGTGCTTTTCAAGTGAAGACAATTTAAAACAAGTAAAAAGTCTATGTTCGGGCGGAGCCGAACATTAAATACCCGGCGCAAGTATTCAATATAGCTTTTTCACCTTTCCGGAGACTATCGCTAAATGGTAAGCAGGGGTTACCATTTAGCGTTTTAGGTTTTATCCCTATTTCAAACAGCTTCGATATAACGTTCAGTTAGACATAATGAGATAAACTTATATGCATGGTTAGATGTGGGCGATTTCGCGCCCACTTTCCAAAATTCTATAATAATGTTACTTTTTTCGAGGGATTGTTGTTAGTATCAATTTCGAAATATCGAAGTAAAAATGATTGTAAATATAAATTTTGAGTGAATAAGCTGTAGTAGTTACTAAAATATCTAAGTTTTCGTATTTCTGAAAACTACCGTTTTATGGGGATTTTACCCATGCCAAGTATACATACCAAGCTTCATTAAGATATCTAAATTTTTACCCGAGTTATCGTGTGCACAGACGGATGGGCGGTCGGATGGACAGGCAGGCACCGCTTAATCTACTTCTTTTTTCATTCTGATCACTCATGTATAAATTTTTCTATATATATCTCGATTCGTTTTGGCTGTTACAAACAACCGTTATGAAAACAAAGTTATTATACCATTGAGAATAAGTGCGCTCGGGTATAAAAACTTATCATCTTTTGAATGTTATGTAAGCAATTATTATTTACATGAGAACTGCTAGTGGTACTCGGCTACCCCAGCCATGAGAACTAATAATAAAAAATTAATTTACTCAAGAAACCATCCTTATGAAATTACATTTAAATTCATTTTTTCTCCACTTTCATGATACAAATATTTAAAGGTAAAACCGCTCGCTCAATTCGTCCGCCATTGGGTTTATTTTTTACGTTTGAGTTTTCTCTCTCGAAATGCTTCTAATGTCAAAGAAATTCAACATAAACAAATGAAAATTTATGATTTGAAATATTTATTTATTCAGAAGTTAAAAAACTAAAAAAATTGGAAACGAAAAATTAGTTGCTGCTTTAACGGCTGCCCAAATTCCTTTTCCTCTGCAAGCAAAGCAATCTAAAGATCCTCAAGTTCCCGCAACTATCGTATATACAGCAAAAATGGATGGAGGTTTGTGGTGTTATGAAAACGGATTTGCCAAAGTCTATGTATGCTCGACTCATTTTTTGCCATACCACCTAACCCAATGTAAGCACAAATAGTTCTTTGCAAAAGTGCAGTGCCTTTACGGTAAAATATCTTCAAATGCATGCCAAAAGCTTCGCCTAACATGCGGGCAGATGTCCATTGCAGACAATTTCTTCCATTTATTTATTTACATATGTATGTATGTATATTCAAATTTTGTTGTTTCATCAGAAATATATTTCTTTGGTTTGTGTGAAAATAAAAACAAACAAATGCGAAATGACGGCGGGAGAAATTTTCAAAATGCTAGCAAACGTCAAAATTCCTAAAGTTGGCTCTCAGCGATTGTACCTTATAAATATTTTCATCATGCTCCACTTTGTAGAAAATTAATAGTTCTAAGGCGTCACCAAATTTTAGCTGGTGACTATCAGTAGTTTATAAAAAAAATTGTACTTGAATATGCGAAAGGTACCCACCCGGGTAGCAATCTATGAACAGGACGGTTAATATAAATGAACAATTGCGAATTGAGCATTATACTGCTAAACTATAATAACTATTCTATTGAAATAAAGCGAAACTAACATTTGCGAAATATCTTTTGAAATCTTTGTCTCTTAAGATTTTGACTATATGAGTATATATATGCCTATAATTCAATTAGATTTTTTGCAACGTATAAAACTGATAAGTTATCTGCCCATTACACGTGATTGTGCCCATAACACTACAATTTTATAGAATCTGATACAAGTCTACACGAGACTATGAAGAGTTTATAAATCTATTTATTTTTTAAAAAAAATTTTTATGTTATAACTTTTCTATAAAACTGCGATAAATGCATTAACATTTTTTATCTAAGACTAACAAAATTTTGGAAATCACCGTATCTGATTTGAAATTGTCTTGGATGGCATTGAAAAAAAAAAATTATTCAGAAAGGATTAAAAAGAAAACACACAACATGGTACTTTAGAGGAGCTTTTGCATATTTTAAGTTATTAAACATAAGGGGTTTTTGTAGTAAAGTTAAATAAATATTATTTCCGATGATAGTACGAAGATTTTCCGGTCAAGGACTTTAGTGTAGGATGATTTTTGACCTAGTTAGAATATTTAAGGATAATTGAGTTTTTTTTTTTAATCCTGCAATAGAAGATCCCAATTTAAGCTCAAACAGTTATTTATGATGGCAGAATAAGAATGCGAAGAAAAAATGGATGAACGAAGGCTTTTGGTTAAACCTTGCCCGAGCGAACCGTACGTGTAACGAGGCCAGTGTTTTGTATAACGTTGCAAAATTTAATGTGCAAAAATTGCCAAAAACCTAAAATTTACAACAATTGGGTAAGCAGATGACCACCTGCATTCATTGTAGAAGACATACTGAAAACCTGGCAATATTCGCTAACCCGTTTCGCAGAAATTTCAAACTTTCTGACACAACCCATCATTAAACTTCCAAATAGTGTAACGTAGCCAGTGCACATTCGAATGCCTATAACTTTTAAACCCAAGGATTTATTTACACCTTTCTTTTACGTACACATAGACTTGACCGTGCCTGATCATACCACCTAAAAATCCCAGTTGGTTTTGTGTTGTTTAGTGGACAATTGATTCATATTTTAGAAAAAATGTGTACGAATGCAACGTAGCCAGTCAAATAATCGGCCATATACATACCTACCAAAACATGATGTAGCGTCAAGACGTACCAAAATCAATTTAGCTCTATGTATTTTACACTAGTGCTCGCAATTCAAGGTATAAGGTATCGCTGGAAAGGTAGAAGGTTGGGTGCACCCTCATCTCGCGTAAATCGACAAAAGCAAAAAAAACTGCAATTTTTCTCAATTAAGCTATTTTTTTTAGAAATCGGAGGGTCCTTTCTGAAACTTGAATACATTTTCTGGACACAATCTGCAAAACCTTTCCTGTGATTCCTCGAAACATTTCGATTGGACGTCTGGATAAAAACTTCAAAATCTCGTGTGTATGTACATATGTATACATATATGTTTAAGCGAGGCATCTTTCAGCACGCTTAAAGCCTGTTTATGGCAACTTAACTTGACTTAACGGAACTTAGAACTTAGAAAACTACGCGAAACGCGAAAATGAAGCGAAGAAATTTTGGTTCAACAACAATTTCATTAGGAAATAAAACAAAATGCTTTACCATCATAAAAATTCATTGAAAAAAATTTATTTTTTGTTTTTAAAACATTAAAATCTAAAGATTATATAAAAAAAATAAAACAAACCAAAAAAAGAAAAAAATACTCAATAAAAGAATAAAAATACTTATGTCTGAAAATTGTATTTTATTATTTTCAGCCTCTGCAAAATTTATAATATCATTAAATATAGTTCTCTACTATGCTAGGAGGATTCTAATATTACCCTCATAAGCAAAATCTGTACGCCTTAAAAAAACGTCTCTTGGCAATCGTTTTGAAAATTCATAAATATGTAAAGGATTTATGGGTCACTATACAACTGATATAGTTCTAATGAATAACGAACTAGTATGGCACTCCCCCCAATAAACCAGCTTGTTTTCTAACTAAATACTTCCGCGTTTCATTTCAGGGTGCATTCGTATTGTTGCCATGTAAATATATGTACTATGCACATATGTAAGTAAGGGTGAATGTATGTTTACAAGTATGTTTGTATGTACATATGTACATAACTAAGTACACAAATAAGCTTAATCGACGAAGGTCGGCAGTGAAAAGATTGATGATAATTTCATGGGTATTATATTGGTACACAATCTGATGACTAGCACTTTCCCTCTTAATTTTGTATTCTCATTTATTCATACATAACCAGACAACGCCGATGATATTATGATACAAATGTGTTTGTGTGCAGGGCCGTATCCAAGAGGGTGAGAGGTGATCTGACCCCTCGACCCGAAATATGGCAATTCTCATAAGAGAACTCAGGAAACTATGGTACAGACTTACATATGTAAAAAATAATGTCAAATTCAATTCTGGAACAAACTTTTATTTAACATGTGCACTGAAATAAGTAAACAAATCAGTGCATTAATTTTCGTTGGAGACATATACCTAAATATTTTTTATTATTTCAGTAAATATAGTTACCATTTGACTTTTAGTAACCTTAACAAAGGCGTTGACTTATACATATATATATACCAGCAGACCCGCCGAAATTTGTCCCGCCTAAAATATATTTTTGTTCATTGCAATTTTTTGGTCCAACCAATTCTTGAAATTCTCCAATTGTGCAGCATTTTATAACACGGTTAATCGCAAAACGAAGTAAATTTGAAGAACTTTTTCTATTCTGGAAGTAATCACAAGAAATTCTAAATTCTTGTAATATGTTCGATCCTGTTCGCAATATGTGTGGCGTTATTGGCGAACATTTGCGCATTTCATAATGACTCATGATATTTTATTTTGAAGAAAGTAGATCACGTATGGCGAGTAAAATGTTTTTCAAGGCATAACAAGGTTGAAGTGATTTCGACATTTCTCTCTTTAGAACTACGACTGAAATGTCAAATCTTAACCCTATACCAAGGCACATTAAACAGGTAGTATCAGTAGAGCAAAAACAACATTTTCGTGTATTTTGTTGTTGCTTCTGGTATCGAAAGTGTCAACAACTGTTCTGAATTTTTTCTTCTAAATCAAAGCGTGCCATGTGAAATACAAAAAATTATAATAAATAAAAAATTGAAATTGGAAAAAATAAAAATTGATGCAACATTCTTTCCTAGTAAATTTGTTTGCTTCTCGAAGCATTGATCCATCCTTTGCAAGGCCCAGTAATCAGCGGTCGTGCTGCCGAGTTGGGCGAACGTTCCAATAGCTGCTATTCAATCGCTTGTTTTGTATGGAAAAAGGTTTCACAAGCAAATGGATTTTAACAACTTATAATTTTCGTGAGAAAAAATTAAAAATATTTGACATTTTCGAGACCAAATAATTTGAAAATAAATCAAATCAGCTGCTCTACTGATACTACCTGTTCAATGTACCTTGCCCCATGGTACAATAAAAACAGGTAGAAGCCAAATTGACATCAAACCTACAAAAGGCAAAGTTTTCGGGAGAGTAAAAATGAGCGTGTGTAAGGAAAAATAAAAAAATTACATTTCGCTGGTTGACGTTTTTAAGTAAATTTCAAGTTTTGTATTTATTTATTTATTTTATTTAGTTAAAATTTGTTAATTTGTATGTTCTTTTCTATTTTTTTATACATTGAAAGTTTATATTTATAGTACCTGTTTTAGTTTTGTATAATATACAAATGTTTGTATAAGCGATATATGTACTAGGCATAACGTTGGGCAATCAATAAAAAAACGGAACACAAATAATGATTGCGACATAAGGGTCATAGGAAGAGCACTTGGCATCAAACGTGCCTTTCCTGTACCTCCTGGTGCATTTATGAAATCTGCTGCTTTTAAATGCTTAACGCACAGCAAGGCATTTCGCTGCAGCTCTACCCCACAGCTGCTTTCCCAACGCTCCTTACGCCGAGGGTATTGAGGCACGTTAAAAAAATTAGTGATGTCTGCATTATATTTAACACCACATAAAAAACAACGCTTCAGGTCCTGCATTTTTAACACATACACTAAGTATAAACCGCACAACACTACAAAAATGCAAATGTTAATTAAAATTTGTGTTTAACGAACATTCAAAAAAAACAAACGACATGACATTTTAAGCGTAACGAAATATAGGAAATAAAATAAAATCAAGTTGAAGTTTAAAGGTTTGGTTCTCATGAGAGCAACGTCATTTTGGCTTGTACCTGTATTTATGTGCCTTGACCTTGCCCTATACTATTCAATTTTTTTTTTTTTTTTTTTTAATTTAAATTTTCAATTGTGAGCTGTGCGACGGATTTTAAATACATAATAAAATGAAAAGCAATTTCGGGCGTGCGTCGAGTTTGACTAGAGTCAGGACAACCAACTTGTGCGTTATTTTAAACCTCCGAATTGTCAAGTGAGACGACAACGGTGGGCAAATTGCTGCGATGTTTCATTGGGAGACTCTTCACGTGTGCGCGTGACTTTATTTGTTGCCCATCGCGACCGAGTATTTCTAAGCGGACGGGTTTTTTCCCAGGTGCAGGATTTATCATACCGAATATGAAAAGAAAATCTCCCACTCATATAACATGGATAGACCGAATTTCAAATGGTGGTCTGATAAAACCTAAACAAGAAATCCTTGTTGACATAAAGAAACTGAAAGTAATTTTTAATCAATTTCATGGAAAGGAAATTTCGAATTGCACAAATTTAATAGCTAAATTATTGAAGTTAAGTTCTGATGTAAATTTAGAAGAAACAAACTTTTTTAATGTCTAATATACTTAAGAGTTAAGTATTGGAATAAAAAAATAAATTCTGAAAAACATTCGTTTTCATAACACCACAAACCTCGATCCATTTTTGCTGTATATACGATAGTTGCGGGAACTTGAGGATCTTTAGATTGCTTTGCTTGCAGAGGAAAAGGAATTTGGGCAGCCGTTAAAGCAGCAACTAATTTTTCGTTTCCAATTTTTTTAGTTTTTTCAACTTCTGTATAAATAAATATTTCACATCATAAATTTTCATTTGTTTATTTTGAATTTCTTTGACTTTAGAAGCATTTCGAGAGAGAAAACTATGCTAGCAAAGGTAAAAAAAAAAACCAGTGGCGGACGAATTGAGCGAGCGGTTTTACCTTTAAATATTTGTATCATGACTTCTACCTTGTTGAATGTGCCTCGAATGTTTTAGAGGAATATTTGGACGTTTTAAGCAAAACATATTTTTTAATGTGTTCATGTTCTTCCAACAAACCATTCTTCGGTACACATTCTTTTTTTTATTTTATTTTAATTTTTTGGTTTGTACACATATACAGTTCTATTCTGCATTAACAAATGATTTTGTAACCGGAAAATTGTAAAGCTAAAAGTTGTTACTACATATTGTAACCTCAACTCTAGGTACGAGGGTAACGTTGTCAATATGTAGATATATTCAGCGATTCAGCAATGAACTTTTGCCGAAATTCGGGTATTGCATATTTCACGGGGCAATATTTTGTTGCAAGCTTATGAGAAGAGTGCATAGAATGCGAAAAGTGTTAAAAAATTGATTGAAACCTTTTAACCCGTTACAAAAGTTTTGTTACCAGCGTAGAATAGACCTGATAATCACACGTGCATATAAATTACAGAAACGCAATTGCATCATCACTGATCTCAACTACTCAACGTTTATTTTCTACCTTTCTTAAAAGCACCCCATACAGCACGGTGCTAGATAAAAACATAATTGAATTTATTAGTTTTTTCATTTTACTATAAAATATAATTTTTGAAGTCATATTTACTTGGAAACTCTGCAGCAGCAGTCACAGCGTCATAAGCAGTGTTGCCAGAACTTATTGGGGCGACCGGCTAGATTGGACAAAAAAACGGCTAAAAACGACTAAAATGTTACAACTAGAATTCACATGTTTTATATAAATACAAAGATTGCCATTAGAAAGACTAGTACATCCATTAAATTTTTTTTGGTTATTTTTGTTTAACAAAGGAAACTGTAGTTATACGTTGCTAAGCTTTACATCAGAAGTCATGTTTGTATTACTTAAATATAAAAAAAGAGATAAATTACAACCTTATGGCGTTTTCTTTACTATTGAACAATTTTGCCTTCTCATAAATATTGCAACATTTGCAGTAGGTTGCTTTTTGTCCTGCAAAATGGCTATATTTTATTTGCTTAGTGGGAGGGCAATATTTTGAGAAATGAACACGTAAAGCTGTGAAAGGTCTGAGGAAAGCAGGGCAACATTATATCGAGAAAAGAAAACGCAATGATACAAAAACAGAGGGTAGCTTAATTTATTGACATTCGTTGTTTTTGCTGACCACTTCACTTTTAACAAGTTTGTGTCATTTAAATAAAATCGTGCTACCAGATTCACTAGCAGCAAAATTTTTGTTTCTTGAAAAAGTAAAAGAAAATTTTGAAGCTAGTGAAGTTGGATGGAAATATTAAAAGTGTTGCGAGTCTCCAAACTGCTAGAATTCGTTACACCTGAGCAAAGGTTCGAACATTAAGTTTTTTAGTTTTTCCCAGGATAGAGTACGTAATACGATCTAATGCACTTTGATGACAAATTGCTGACGCAAAACATTTTTAAACCTCTAAACGATGTTCCGTTATCCGTGGAATAGGGAGGAGGTTGAGTTAAAATGATGCCCTCCAACTTGTAACAGTACCAATTTTTGGATTCTCGGAATTTTCTGATAAAGATATGGTGCTGATAAAAAATATATATACATAAATATAAGCAGGAAACTATGTATTTGTGACAAGAGTTATCCACATAAGATGAAAACTACTGCAATTTCATTTTATAAAATTTTTGTTTATAGAAAAATGCATAAGTAAGACAGTTGCGGTACGGTTCGATAATTTATACAAGGATTTTGGGTTGTCGTGCCCAAACGCGCGACCGGAATCAAAAAATTGCACATATGTATATGTCTATCGAAGGGATTAAGTTTTAAGGTAAAACAAAAATTTCTGTTTGAAAAATGCACTTTTTTTGTAAATTTGGAGATGGATTTTGCGCAAAAATTCTGTGGGTGGCGCAACCGGAGTTGGACTGATGAGGTTATTTCTTCTAGGTCGGCCGAAGGCCACCAACGCGGAAATAATAAAAACAACAAAAATAAAGTATGTTTGAACCGTGATGCAATTATTCACAGGTATCGTCTTCCCAGAGAGTTTTGCTCCACATTGAAATTCGTGCTCTTTTATTTTCTAAGTGTTGCAAGTAAAACTTCACACTTAAATTTAAGACATTCATAACAACAATTTTATGAAGAAAATCCCCGCTACATTCTCTTAAATACAAACTCTGACGCGACACTTAAGTAATTGTTGCCTATTTTTCTTTAGTTTATTTAATATTTATTATTTTTTTATGAATATGTGGCTGATTACTTAACAAACACCATATATTACATGCAAATTTCAGACTTTTCGGGTTAGCAAAATTGTCTTTCAATTTAATGTAACACAGTCCGACTTGAAAATTTTCTCCGAGACAAGACTAGCCGTTTCTAATAGATTTTGGATCACTAAATTTGTAAAAATAGAAACTTATATATTTGAATTTTAATAAAATAAGGCGAATAACCAATAGCAAAATCGGCTAAAAACGGCTAATTTTTTGTTTGCAAAACGGCTAACAAATCAGCTGCCGGCTAATCCGAATTTTCTCCGGCTGTTTGCTATCCCAACCCGAAAACGGCTCAAATGGCAACACTAGTCCTAAGTGAGATGACCGTAAAAAATTTTGTAGCAAGCGCATATAAATGAATACCAAACAAGTAAGAAAGTCTACGTTCGGGCGGAGCCGAACATTAAATACTCGGCGCAAGTATTAAATATATGTTTTTCACCTTTCCGAAAGCTACCGCTACATGGTAAGCCGGGGTGTATCAATTTTGAGTAAATTAGCGTCCTTAAATTTCGAAATATTGAAGTTTCAAGCATTTCTGAAATTTACCGTTATATGAAAAGCGGCCGTAATTTTAGTCCGATTTCAATAATTTTCAACGTTTTGCTTCCACGTGGCAAGCCCAATAACCGTACAGAGTTTTGTACAAATTGGTAGAACGGTTATCGAGATACATATATGAGATCACTAGCAGACCCGGCGAACTTCGTCCCGCCCAAAATTTTTATCTATTTTACTGAAACTTTTTGGTCCAACATTTTCACCAACAATTCACGTTTACGATTTTCATTGGCACATTTGTCTGCTAAGATTAAGGTTTGGTGGTGATTTGCCGCTTTAAATAACCTAAGGAAAGTGTTATATCCGTTCTTGAAATTCTCCAGTTGTGCGGCATTTCATAGCACGGATATTCGCAAAGCGAAATAAATTTGTTCCTCTTCACTCCCTGGCGGCAACAATGACCCGGTTCTATAGTGAATGTCCTAGAAGCTTTACAGTATAGTAGGTGGCAATTTCAAAATGGGTGCGAATCATTGTTCTACAGAAATGCAATATACATATACTTATTTCAGACGAAATACCTTAAAAGTTTGAACGCATAATAATATTGGAAAATCACATCCATTGGG
>NW_016158960.1:8562-13258 GCF_001687245.7 Rhagoletis zephyria | reverse complement strand
GAATTTTAAGCAAATCGGACCGTAAATACGATTTTTTCGAATAGATCGGTCCCTGGTCCACTTTTCGAAAAAAATGGATCATATATGCTAATATGTGATAAAAAGCTACTTACGTACCAAATTTTAAGCAAATAGGACTATAACAAGATTGTTTCGAATGGATCGGTCCCTGGTCCCTTTCTCTGAAAACATGGATCATATATGCTAAAAAGCTACCTACGTACCAAATTTTAAGCAAATCGGACCATAATAAGATTATTTTGAATGGATCGGTCCCTGGTCCGCTTCTCGGAAACATGGATCATATATGCTAATACATGCTAAAAAGCTACCTATGTACGTACCCAATTTTAAGCAAATCGGACCATAATAAGATTTTTTCGAATAGATCGGTCCCTGGTCCACTTCTCGGACAAAATGGATCATATATGCTAATATATGCTAAAAAGCTACCTACGTACCAAATTTTAAGCAAATCGGACCATAATAAGATTTTTTCGAATAGATCGGTCCCTGGTCCACTTCTCGGAAAACGTGGATGATATTTGCTAAACAGCTACCTACGTACCGAATTTTAAGCAAATCGGACCGTACATAAGATTTTTTCGAATAGGTCGGTCCCTGGTCCACTTCTCGGAAAAAAAGGATCATATATGCGAATATATGCTAAAAAGCTACCTACGTACCGAATTTTAAGCAAATCGGACCATAAATACGATTTCTTCGAACAGATCGGTTCCTGGTCCACTTCTCGGACAAAATGGACCATATATCCTAATATATGCTAGAAAACTACTTACGTACCGAATTTTAAACAAATCGGACCACAAATGCGAATTTTTGGAATAGATCAGTCCCTGGTCCACTTCTCGGAAAAAATTTATCACATATGCTAATACATGCTAAAAAGCTACCTGCGCGCCGAATTTTAAGCAAATCGGATCGTAAATTCGATTTTTTTCGAATAGATCGGTCCCTGGACCACTTCCCGGAAAAAATGGGTCATATATGCTAATATATGCTAAAAAGCTACTTACGTACTAAATTTTAAGAAAATCGGACTATAATAAGATTTTTTCGAATAGACCGGTCCCTGGTCCACCTACCCGAAAAAAGTAAAAGTTTTTTAGCCTAAAACATGGTTGCCGAAAGCTATTTGTATGCAAAATTTCATGAAAATCGGACTAGCCGTTCGCGAGATTACCTGTTACAAAAAAAGGGACTTCTCTTTATATAATTAGTATAGATAAGAGGGCGGTGAAACGCCCATTTTCCAAAATTTTATACTATTTCTTGGTAAAGAATTGTTGCAAGCATCAATTTTGAATAAATTAGCTTTAATATTTACTGAATTATGGAAGATTTCGTATTTCGCCAAGTTACCGTCCTATGGGATGTGGGCGTGGTTATTGTCCGATTTCAAAAATTTTCGGCCAATTCATATGTTATTACCAAGATATACATATGTAACCATAAGTGGGCGTGGCTAAGCCCATTTTCCAAAATTTTATACTATTTCTTGGTAAAGAATTGTTGCAAGCATCAATTTTGAATAAATTAGCTTTAATATTTACTGAATTATGGAAGATTTCGTATTTCGCCAAGTTACCGTCCTATGGGATGTGGGCGTGGTTATTGTCCGATTTCAAAAATTTTCGGCCAATTCATATGTTATTACCAAGATATACATATGTAACCATAAGTGGGCGTGGCTAAGCCCATTTTCCAAAAAATTATAATATTCTTATTTTTTTGTGTAAAACTTATTGCAAATGTCAATTTTGAGTGAATAATCTTCAGTAGTTACTAAAATATCACAGTTTTCGTATTTCTGAAAATTACCGTTATATGGGAGGTAGGCGTGGTTATTGTCCGATTTCAAAAATTTTCGGCCAATTCATATGTTATTACCAAGATATACATATGTAACCATAAGTGGGCGTGGCTAAGCCCATTTTCCAAAAAATTATAATATTCTTATTTTTTTGTGTAAAACTTATTGCAAATGTCAATTTTGAGTGAATAATCTTCAGTAGTTACTAAAATATCACAGTTTTCGTATTTCTGAAAATTACCGTTATATGGGAGGTAGGCGTGGTTATTGTCCGATTCTGCCCATTTTCAATACCATTCGTCCTACGCCAGAAAGAAGTGCACATACCAAGTTTCGTTACGATATCTATATTTTTACTCGAGATATCGTGTGCACAGCCGGACTTACGGACAGACAGTCACCGCTTAATCGATTTCTCTTTTCATTCTGATCATTTATGTATACATTTGTCTATATCTATCTCGATTCGTTTTGCCTGTTACAAACAACCGTTATATGAACAAAGTTATAATACCCTTGTGCACAAGTGCGCTCGGGTATAAAAACAAAACTAAACTAGCTATTATATCACATGAATGTGCGTACAATTTTTTACTTTTTTCTGAGCATTTATGAAAACAAAAAGACAAAAGATTATAGTATTTAGTATAGTAATGATCAGATCCGAAGAGGTAAGCAATAAAAAATCGAATTCAAGCGCTTAGAAAAGCATTGAAACATTGACATTGCTCGAAAAACTACAAAAAAAAACTTAAGTACAATTTAATGTTTTGTTTTTTATACAGTTCATTTCAAGGGCTGAAAAATTACAATGGACAAGCAAGTGTTGCTTGATATTCCAAATAACAAAGATCAGTGCGTGGAATAGATGGAGTTTAAAATTGGATATTTCCAGTCGTGTAAATGCATCGATAGTTTTCACTTTTTTACTACTATCTACTATTAATAATATTGCGATTTATATTACACAACGATATGAAACCTTCATTTCTTTTCAAAACTGAATTTTTTTTTTAAATATTCCTTATTATCTCTTCGATAACTCCAATGCCTTTCTTATTGCAATTTTTGTATCCCAGCAGAAATACATTTGAAGTTACAGTTAATAAACACCAAAGCTGTTGTTGTGTGATTGTTTCTAAACATTCGTTTATTTCGACGAATAAGATTGAAATGTTCTTCGCTGGAAATTGGGAAATAGTCGAGAATCTAAGGATTATGGTTAATCCCTTTTAAAGTTTTAAAACTCCAAATGAAATAAGCTCAAGAAAAATTTATTAAGCTAATATTCTTAAGCAGTACGGAGCCCTCAATAAATTAGCTAATTTTCCTACTATGATTTTCTAGATTTTTTTTGTGAACAAAGAGCACAAGACAAAACCCATGTTTTCAACAGAAATATTTCTTGCGGAAAGAGTGAGACAGCAGGCTGGGAAATATGAGATTTTAAAATTTACATACACAAAATAATAGAAATTTTTTCTTGACCGTTTTCTTAAGAGATCCGTACTTAGTTTTACATATTCAAATAAGCAAAAATGCATGGTCATTAAAACTAAGCTTCGAAACCCTGAATAATGAAAATAAGAAATTCCAAGCATAAGCTTAAAATTTTCGGCCCTGGTAATGATGCACCATGAATCTCCCTATCTATAGTAATTCTAGGGATGGGCCGGAAAGGGATTTTGCCGGATAACCGGAATCCGAATACCATGTCAAAAATAAGAGCCGGATTCGGATATCCGGTAGACTGCTGCCCTTTATAAATTTCACGATATTTTAATAATATGTTTCTTTTGTTTAGCGACATAAGCTTAAAATTTTCGGCCCTGGTAATGATGTACCATGAATCTCCCTATCTATAGTAATTCTAGGGATGGGCCGGAAAGGGATTTTGCCGGATAACCGGAATCCGAATACCATGTCAAAAATAAGAGCCGGATTCGGATATCCGGTAGACTGCTGCCCTTTATAAATTTCACGATATTTTAATAATATGTTTCTTTTGTTTAGCGATATACTTATGACCAGGTTATTTGCTTTTTCGAGCTGAACTATCCAATACGTAATTAAGAACAGCGCTGCCGTTTGGTCTAATTGGACCAAAATTGGTGGCTTCATTTTCTTTTGGTAGTTCGGTTGGTTGGATAAAGCTTTTGGTAGGCAAAAATGTCTTAAAAATGCAACCAAATTGCAATTATAGTTGCGATGAAAAATTGGATAAATAAACAATTGGGTATTATTATTGGGAATCTCCTGCAGATAAACAGAGTTTTCTGGTAGAAAAATTTTGGTTTTTAACAATTCTACACCATTTCTATGAAAAGTTGGTTTTTCCCCCATATAAAATACATAGAAAACTTTGGGCGCCTTGAGCGACCTCTAAATGTTTTTTGATATCAAAATAAAAATATAAGGGTATACTTTTTTCGGTATAGAACAATCCTAGGGGGCGAGAGCATACAAATTCCGACTTCACTTTTTCACATGCATTTTTGGACCACCCTAATGTACATATAGTTTGACTATTGTCAATTAAATCTAATTCTTTGTATTGCATGTGCCCCACGTTTTTCGTTTTCAATCTAATAAATTTTGTGTGATGACTTTTGCTAAAATTTCAAAATCAAAAGTTATCAAAACAAATTCTATGGGACTGAGAAGTATTATTTTCTACTTTTTAGTCCATTTATAAAAGCGTTGTATATTAAAAAGTCTTTCTTTATATTATTTATTTAATATTTTTTTAGGTGTCTGAATAAAATTTTGCAATAGATATTAAAATAATTCAACGATATTAATAGAAAGGTGCACACACATGCATTTACATATGTATGTACATACAAACGAGCACCAATTAAT
>NW_016158960.1:0-5055 GCF_001687245.7 Rhagoletis zephyria | reverse complement strand
TTCATCTTCATCTTCATCTTCATCTTCATCTACATCTTCATCTTCATCTTCATCTTCATCTTCATCTTCATATTGATCTGCGTATTCATCTTCATCAAAATCTTTGTCTTCATCTCCGTCTTCACCTTCATCCTCTCTTCATCTTCGACTTCCTCTTAATCTCATCAAAATTTTCATCTTCATATCCATCTACATCTTCATCCTCATCTTCATATTCATGTTGGGGTTTATGGTTATACCCATCTTCATCTCCATCTTCATCTTGATCCTGATCTTGATCTTGATCTTCATTTTCATCTTCATCTTCATCGTTATCTTTATTTTTGTCTTTTTATTTATCTTTAACTTTGTCCAGTTCTTCATCTTTATCATTGGCTTCGTCCTTCAATACAGTAGGTTGTGAGTGGATGTGGTTTCGTCTTTGCCTTTGTCTTTGTTTCTGCTTTTGTATCTTACTCTCTGTATTTTCATTCCCACTCCACAGGGGCGTTAAAACTTCAATGTTGTCGTCCCCTCTATTCACGCATACGCTTATTATCCGTGAGGTTAAGAAGCTTAAACAAAATTATTGTTCTTTTTCGCAATAAGCACCCAAGCAGGTTTGGCGATAAATCTCGTAAGTCGTTTCCTTTTTGTGATATTGCTTGAAGGAACACACAAAAAAATAAGTTTTATTTTCTTAGCAAAAAATAAAATTCATGAAATAACGATTATTTTTCAAGCAAAAAATTAAACTTAAAAAATAATAAGTAAAACTCAAAAACTAACCATTATTTTCCGAGCAAAAAATAAATCTTAAAAAGTTTTTTTTAACTTTTTATTTTTATTTATTGAATCTCCCTTCCTAAGAGCCTAACAATAAGTTTTCGAATCTTAATATATTCACTCAATTTACATCCCCTAGTTGGGATGAGTATTTTCTTAACTGGCCCTAAGAAACGACTGGGCTGGTAAGTCAATTCTACATAGTCTTGAGGTCCTGTTGACACGCAATAAAGATCTTGCTAAATGATTTGGGTGCACTAAAAGCTTCGATACATATTTCGTCTTCCGTTGTGCTATTTCTGTTCGTACTTCTGGTATTTTCTGCTCGCGTTTCTCCATAACTCACATCCATAGGTCCATATCGGTTCTAAAACTGTATTGTAAATAAACACTTTATACTCCAGACTCACGGGCGAGCGAGAGTTAATAAGCCAGAAGAGAGAATTAGCCTTCAGCTTGAGATGAGTCCTTTTAGCCACTATGGGGTTTCGCCAAGTAAGTCGCCTGTCCAGATGGACCCCTAGGTAAGTGACATGATTGCTTTGTGGTATTTGTACGTTGTTCAAAGTCAAGGACGGACAGTTACTCCTTACATTTTTGCTCTTTTACCTTTATTCGCCAGTTTGCGAGCCAATTGGCATCAGCTTCCATATGATTGCCTAGGAGCGCAGTTGCTTGTAGAGGATACTTGGAGCGACTGATTATGGCAGTGTCATCGGCAAAAGTGGACATTATCAGGCGGTCGTTTGTAGGAATAACTACGGTGTATAAGACATACAGCATCGGGCCAAGGACACTGCTTTGTGGCACTCCAGCTTCGATTGCATGGGCTTCAGAGATTGTGGTGTTACATCGAACTGCAAACTTTCGATTATAAAGTATGACTTAAGCAGTTTGTGTGTGCTTTGTGGGAGTAGCAACTGTATTTTATACATAAGACCGTTTAGCCAGACGCGATCAAATGCCTGGGCGACGTCAAGAAATATTGCAGCGCAATATTCCCTCTTTTAAAACGCTGTTCGGATTACGGTTGTTATGCGATTTACTCGCTCGATTGTTCCATGTTTTTCCCTGAAGCCAAATTGGTGAAATGGTATTATGTTGCGGGCTTGCAGATGTGGGGAGATGCGCAGCATGAGAAGTTTTTCGAATAATTTCGACACACACGGTAGCAGGCTGATGGGCCCATAGGAAGATGGCTGCGTTTTGTCCTTTCCGGGCTTGGTATCATTACAATAGTCGACTTTTTCCATTGGTGAGGGAAATGACAATGTTTTGTGATTGCGTTAAACAGCATACAGATGCAAAGTACAGCACAATTTGGTAGCTCAATAATCATTTTTGGGGTTATTGAGTCGTGCCCTGGGGCCTTATTTGGTTGCAGTTGATCCTTAATAACTTTTGAAGCTTCTTCAGGTACAAGTTTCAGCAGCTAACATTTTGAAATATTGGGTAGGTACGGGTGGTACTTGAAAATCATTTGTTGCGGGGTTTGGCCTAAAAACATATTTTAGATGAGCAGCACAGGTGTTTGCTTTTTCTGCGTCACTCCGATCCCATTTGCCATTATGGTCCCGTACTGGCATTTCAGTCTCTATTGGCGCATTTAGATTTTGGTGTGCGTTCCATAACGAGTGCTTTGTGCTAGTTGGTGAGAGCTTTTGGATGTACCGGTACTGTGCGTACTGTTCCTCGTTCTTGAGGGCTCTCGTCAGTGCATGTGTGGCCGCCTTGAGCAATTGTTTTGATGCTGGTGATCTATGAGTCTGCCATATCCGTCGTAGGCGTCGTTTTTCCAATAGAAGCATTTTAAGTTTCCTATTGGTTAAATTATATTTTTTATCTTCCACATATCCTTTATGGTATTTATGGGTAGATTCAAGAGCGGCTATGAAGTTTTCAATATCGGTCGGCGTATCTAAATTTGGATCGAGGTCTGTATGCGCACTGATTTTTAACCGACTTCCAAAAAAGGAGGAGGTTCTCAGTTCGTCGGAATATTTTTTTTTTTTTTTTTTTTTTTATGTATGTTACCACATAACTTTGGACCACGTCAACCGATTTCGATAATTCTTTTTGCATCGGAAAGGTAGTGTCTCAGGTGGTCCCATACTGATCTGGTTAAGATCCGATTGCGGATCATGAGATATATATATATATGTTCTTTTTTATATGAGAGTTGAAGTCGGTTCTTTTTTTGCTAAAAATTACTTATTTACACTTTAACCTTGTCGTGAGCATACAGGGTGACTCTTTTTCTTGCGGCTGATGCCACAAGGTGAAAAATACAGGTCTGATGAGAGATCTGCAACTGATTCTGTACTAATAAGGCCGCGAGGAATTTTCCTTGTCACCGCAAAGTCAATAGAATCTGGCAACTTTTGCGGGTCTGCCGGCCAATATGTAGGCTTTCCAGGAGAAGCGTAATCGAGTTTGTTTCTTCTACATATAAGGGCATTGTATAATTGCTTGCCTTTAGGTTTAGACAAGCGTGAGCCCTAGTGAGGGTGCTTCGCATTAAAATCACCTGCAGCGAGGAAGCGCTCTCCAAGCGAACTGAAGCAATCCTAAACTATTTTTCTGTTATCGTGAAACGTAGGGGACAGTTAAAGAATAAAAATTAACGATTATTTTACGAGCAAAAAATAGAATTCTAAAAATAACAATTATTTTCAGAGCAAAAAATAAAACTCAAAAAAAAAAACAATTATTTTCCGAGCGAAAAATAAAATTCAAAAAATAACGATTACGTTCTGAGCAAAAAATAAAACAAAAATAACGAGTGTGTTTTGAGCAAAAAATAAAACTCAGTTAATAACTATTA
The DNA here is from genome assembly GCF_001687245.7 of Rhagoletis zephyria. Classification (NCBI taxonomy): domain Eukaryota; kingdom Metazoa; phylum Arthropoda; class Insecta; order Diptera; family Tephritidae; genus Rhagoletis; species Rhagoletis zephyria. Next base: position 1,466 of record NW_016158960.1, on the reverse strand, counting down.
AAAAGTGATTTTTATAATAAAAGTAATACTCGTTACGGTCCCTGATTTTAATTATTTTTTTATTTATTTCTTATTCTATTTGTATTTATTTAAATTTTAAGGATCTTATTCAATTTTTTAATTGTTATTTTTTAATACAATTATTTTTAATTCAATTTAAATTTTAGTACTATTTCCTTCTTGTTTGATAATTCTTTTGTATTTCGTTTTTCAAATTAATTTTCTTTTGTTTCTTAATTTTTATTGTTTTAAAAAGAAAACTACGATTAGTAAATTTGGTGAAAAAAACATATTGAATAGGAAGATTGACGCTTCATATAACCCTGACGGGCAAATCAACCCCACATATGATATGTTCTCTGAACATAGATTTTTCCGTTCTTTCTGAATTCGAGATGGGGTTACCAGATAAAAAAAAAAAAAACCATGCTGACCTCGAGATGACCTTGAAATTTACCCTCACATTAGGTTGCCACTCGGCATTGGAAAGCTTGTGTTTTTTCATGAATTTTACACATTTAAAAAAAACGTTAAGTTAAAAGAAAAATGGGCAGGGTGAAGGTAACGTTCAGTAAGAATACCCCATATGTTTTCAAATTGAATTTAATTAAAACAAGTAATTTTTAGCATAAAAAAAAACGGACTTCAACTCCCATAAAAAAAAATATATATATATATATATCTCATGATCCGCGATCGGATCTTAACCAGATTAGTATGGGACCACCTCTGAGACACTACCTTTCCGGTGCAAAAAGAATTATCGAAATCGGTTGACGTGGTCCAAAGTTATGCGGTAACATACATAAAAAAAAAAAAAATATTCCGACGAACTGATAACCTCCTCCTTTTTTGGATTCGGTTAAAAACAAAAACTTATTGCTAAAAGGCGAACAGCATAACACTAAGGAAGAATATCCCATATGATGTAATGTGGAACGATTTTCCGTCATCCCCTGTCAAATTTGGTTTGGAGACCAACCGGTTTCGGGGTTGTGCCATCTTCAGTGTCATTTTCGAACGAAAAATCGAAAAATGACACTGAAGATGGCACAACGCGGAAACCGGTTTGTCTCCAAACCAAATTTGACAAGGGATGACGGAAAATCGTTCCACATTACATCACACTCCAACCCTGTCGGAAACACCAACAACGAAAATGACAATATCCCATATGTTTTTAAATTGACTTTATTAAAAAAAAAAAAACTTATTGCTAAAACGCGCACAGCATAATACTAAGACATCCTCGTTAGCAGATCTCTCAACTAGTCTATCGAAAGATAGTAGAGTTTTCAAGATGGTTGCCAGGATTAACAATTGTCTTACGAAAGACTTTTGCATTTGGAAAGACTGTGGTGAGTTGAAAGATAGTTTTCAGAATTGCCTTATAAATCTCTGTCTCCAGCGATTTGCGTCTCTTCATCTTCATCTTCATCTTCATCTTCATCTTCATCTTCATCTTC
>NW_016158959.1:98557-102719 GCF_001687245.7 Rhagoletis zephyria | reverse complement strand
CATTGATAAAATAAATAAAATATTGCAATATGGGTATCAAATTAAAGAGATTTAAGAAAGATAACTGTTGGAGNAACTAAAGAGTTTTAAAAAGGCTTACAGTCTACCATGAACACTTCAAGAAATATACAATATGAAAGGTTCGGTTTATATGGGAGGTGCCACGCCCCATTCTCCAACCATGCAAATTTTTCTCCATGAGTATGGAATTGGTCTTATATATGTATATATCACCATACCCAGTTCTAGTCCTCTACCACAAATATATGCAGTTTGAAGAATTCGGTTTGTATGGGAGGTGCCACGCCCCTTTCTGTATCGTAACTTTTTTTTCGAAATGAAAACTTAAAATGAAAATAACTTGACTAAATGACCTTATCTAAAAACACGGTATGCAGATCCGTAATATACTACTTAAAATTAATTTTACGTATCTTGGCGTTTTTTGTGTTATTTTAGCTTCGTTACAGTGTTATCATCAAAATTTAGCCATAGCAATGAAATTTGTTTATAAAACACTTAGGNAAATATACAATATGAAAGGTTCGGTTTATATGGGAGGTGCCACGCCCCATTCTCCAACCATGCAAATTTTTCTCCATGAGTATGGAATTGGTCTTATATATGTATATATCACCATACCCAGTTCTAGTCCTCTACCACAAATATATGCAGTTTGAAGAATTCGGTTTGTATGGGAGGTGCCACGCCCCTTTCTGTATCGTAACTTTTTTTTCGAAATGAAAACTTAAAATGAAAATAACTTGACTAAATGACCTTATCTAAAAACACGGTATGCAGATCCGTAATATACTACTTAAAATTAATTTTACGTATCTTGGCGTTTTTTGTGTTATTTTAGCTTCGTTACAGTGTTATCATCAAAATTTAGCCATAGCAATGAAATTTGTTTATAAAACTCTTAGGAGTAAGAGTACTTCAAAGGCCCCAGAAGGCACGCCATTTTGGGTAGAATTAAGGGTACCATAACATGTACAATTAACTCAGTTCATTTTTATAGATACGCAGGATTAGTCCAAGAGAACAGCAGTGCCCAAGGCAGCAATGGGTCTTATCTGCCGCGAAGCGCGTTCGCGGTAGGATCTGCAAAATTTAACCGTTACCCTATAAACTGAACAGCTACAGTTTAAGCTATTCAGTTTTCTTAAAGTCCAATTAGTAATACTACTTCGGTATAAGTTGTTTATTCAAGGCAGTTAGCAACCAAGAAATTTAACAAAGCTATTGCAATTTAACAGTGAAAAAATTTTTTATAAATTTTTCGATTACTTTTTAAATTACTTTGAGGAATGGAATTGGAAAAAATCAATTAGATTTTCAATTCCTTTCAAAGGAATTGGACAAAAAATTACATTTTCAATTCCTTTCAAAGGAATTGAAATAAAAGAAATTACACTACTAGCATGTAATTTATTCCAATTACAATATAAATTCCTTGTAATGGAATTAAAGAAAAAACAATTCCATTTGGAATTACTTCAATGAATTGAAAAAGTAATCGATTCCTTTGCTGTTAACTAAAGGAATTGAATCCTAATTACAATTACTAAGGAATGTAGTTGTAATTGTAATGTAATTGCATTTACCCAGCTCTGAGCAGCGCACTATCGGAAAAGATGACTATCGGCACTATCGATATTGACCCAAAAAACTATCATCAACTATCGATGGTGTCCACTATCGATAGTCTGCCACCACTATTGTACGCACATGGCACCCTCTATTCAGGATAATTCCCCCAAATTCCTGAAAAAAATTACCCTATTTTCAACGGAATTCGCCAAAAATTACTTTTACTATTGCATATCAACGCCTCCAAACCATACTGGAGTTATGCTGCATAACCCTTGACAGCTGATACAAAAGAATCAGTCGAAATCGCGATATAGCCTGTCAGAACCCCCATCACTAGCCCTTGAGTGGTAACGTGTTTTAAAGTGCCCTTAAAAATATTTGCTGCAGCAGAGAAACGTCTTATTTTCCTTTTTTTATATCACAAAAGGACCCGGTTTCCCTTAGCCTTAGCAGTTCGTGCTGTGACAATTCTGTCTGCAATATCCGCAGAAAATCCCTAGGGAAAACATGAGAGCCTTTTCCAACTTTCGGGATGAACGCAAAACTGACTACCCTCAAAGCCTTGGGGATGTACTCGGCCCTCACGCAGTTCGCATAAATAGGGTCCAACCAATTGCACGACACCTTCAGAGTCCTTTGCAGCTGCGCAGGTATGATGCCATCGGTCCCCGGTGACTTTAATGGTTTGAACAAGTTTATTGCCCAGGCCATGTGACGATCGTCCAGAAGATCGGAGAAGTACAGGACCTGGGGGAAGATTCTGAAACCAGTTAGCGACAATTTTCGAATCGCTATCGCAATTTTTGACGCAAAAACATTTATATCATGCGTCAAAAAGTGCGGTGGCGATCGGAAAATTGCCGATCTCTCTCCTGAAGTACAAAATATCTCAAAGAAGTACATTTGACTGTACTTCGAAGTACGAAGTACAAAACCGAAAAAAGAAGTACTGTACTTCCGAAAGAAGTGTGGTTGGTCACATTAGTTATGCACTAGACTTAGACTTGACTTGACTGGACTTACCTAGAACCTTAGACGCGATTACTTGGCGTGTCACCTATTACCTTTTCTTTTTGTTTTGATTCCTAGCACTTATATTTGTACACGTAAGGTTGTATACGTTTAATTTGTTTTTACACCAAAATTGATACAAAATTACTATTAAAATTAATGTATTCACGCGTATCAAATTGTGATTGTTTTTACTGATTTTTGTCTTTATCGGAAAGTTTGTTTTCCGATTGCCAGATGAATTACATTTATACAAAAAATTAAATTTGTGTGGCATATTTGTAAGGCTTTTATTAAAAAATGAAATGGCAGCATTACTCTCTCACGGCTCTTTTTGCACTTAGAAATTTAACTTGGAAATCAAAAATCTCTAGTCTAGGCGATTAAAAAAAATTTGCATCGATAACTTAAAGTTGTGATACACAATGGCTAGAGGCGTCGCACTATAGGCAAAACATGAGTTTTTTCAAAATCGTAGATCTTCGCTTAGAAAAGAGATAATGGAATGAAAATTTTTTTATCGTGAAGATAAATGATCATATAATATAGGAAAACTATAGAGAAGTTACAACAACAATAACTTAACCCTCAAAATACCGTTCAAAATGTCACTTTTTTTAATTTTGGATTTTGGCTCCCATTCCACTAGAAAACACTATATTTAATACACCATTAGCACTGTTTCTGAAAGATTTCTCTTTATTTTATCTTAAGACTCGATTCTTGGGACATTGGATGCTGTACCCGAGTGGCCAGATTGGATAAGAAAAGCTACCTTTAAACTCTAATAACTCGTAAACTATCAGCTTTCACAAAAAAATTTATATTACAAAAATGGTTATACTGGTCGATATCTTTAGGGTTAAAAAGCGTTTCATATATGACAGACTCTGCATTAGAGGGTTAAATGCTGCATTCCATTATCTCTTTTCTAAGCGAAAATCTACGATTTTGAAAAAAAACTCGTGTTTTGCCTATAGTGCGTCGCCTGTGGGCATTCTTTCATATATGTACAGTGACGAGCAAAACTGTAACATGGTGTAACACTTTTTATTTCAGCCAGCGCTATCTTTCCAAGTTCTAACGACATTCATACTTTTGTTGTATATTCTTATTGGTACACCCTAGGGCGGGTCAATTTGTATGGATCGATTTTTTTCGACATTGTTCCTAGCATATTCGGATCCTTCATAAAATTCTAAGAAAAAAACTCCTCCAGACCATAGCTCTAAAGTTAATTTCGAGCCTGCGCATTTTTAAAAGAAGATATCTTATATATAGCCTCGCTAAGCCTTGAAAACAGCTTGACCGATTTTAATATTTTTATTTTTTCGGTTTGTTTTTTATAATATCCGGATGGTTAAAACCAGGAAAAATAGAGAGTTGCCACCTGTTTAAAAATTTCAATATAAGTAAATTAATTACATAAATTAGATATTGCAATATGGGTGTCAAAAGAAAGAGGTTATGAAGGCTTACAGGCGAAAATATTTTTGAGGGGGGTTGCCACCTGTTTCAAAATTGAATTAAATGAAATTGATAAGATAAATTAAAT
>NW_016158959.1:93732-96611 GCF_001687245.7 Rhagoletis zephyria | reverse complement strand
TAGTCCAAAGTTACGCGGTAACATACATAAAAACATATTCCGACGAATTGATAAAATATGCAGATTAATATTTAATAAAGTGTTACGGATATATTTTTTTTAATACAAACCTGTGCTTGGGAGTTTATTGATACGAAAAATTAATTTCTGATATCTATTTTTTATTGAAAGAACCGCAAGATTGCACTACAAAGCAAATTACATATTTTTTACTATTGTAACGGGAGAAGTTACTGTATGTATTTTTTTATATGTACAGTGTCAAACAAAAGTTTTGGCGCAGCAAATTTTCGCATTACATATATGCGAAATTTTTAATTTATTTCCGATAATTTTTTATAAAAACATAGTTCATACTTAATGTGGCTAACCGTACTTCTTTCGGAAGTACAGTACTTCTTTTTTCGCTCTTGCACTTTGTACTTCGAAGTACAGTCAAATGTACTTATTTGCGATATTTTGTACTTCAGAGGAAGATTTTGTAACCAGTTAGCGACAATTTTCGGATCGCTATCGCACTTTTTGACGCATGATATAAATGTTTTTGTTGTCGTAGACGTTTTTTTTTAATTTATGGTTTACTTTTATAAAATTACATAACGCTGTTTGCAAGTGGACTACTCCTATATTCATTAAAAGGTAATTTGTCATCCGTCTGAAATAAAAAAAATTTAAATCAGACGGATAAAATAGTATTGTGTTATTAATTCAAAAGTAAATAATTGTAGTTCAATGACGAAGGGGGGATCTATACCCCTAAAGCCCCCCCTGGCTACGCCACTGTTTCGGCTGTCCAATTATAAGCAACACCCATTTAACAGAATTTTTAAGAGAGAGCCGTAAGTTACGTAAAGATGCCATAATCCGACCATAAGTCTTGCATAACTGAGCTTTAAGTCTAAGGAGACTTAGCATGGTATGGTTTGGAAGCGTCGATATGAATGTACATATTTCTTGAAGAAATTTTGTAATTGTCTACAAGTCACACTCAGGACCGTCGAGAGAAAACTCTGGGCCCAAGACTAGAAAATCACGGGCCCCTATACATGTATAAATTGTATTAATCTAAAAGCATATGGCCCAAATCGCCGAAAACGTAACGAGGGGAAACACTTTTTTCCCCAGGTTTCGCAGATTTTCGATCATAACTGGGTCATACATATTCTGAGGTTTAAGAACACAAGCATGGAAGTTCACTTAATCCTGAGACACCTTTAAATTAATGAAAATTAAAAAAGCACAACAAAGTTATGGGCTGTTTATGTTTAAGGACCACCATTTTATTACAACGCTTTTATCAACTTGCAATGTTGTGTGTCCAGACCACCATTTATACTATAAATATAGCAAAGATACAATTAGAAATTAGACTCTAGAGGTAGATGTCGCCCCGCCAGAAGAAGTTAAATATATAATATAAAAAATAATTATAATAAATAAAATAATTTTTTAAAAATAAAAGAAAAATGCGTTGCGCATTTGGAAGCTGCAAAAATACCACTTAACGATATCGAGTTTAATTCGCTGGAGAATTTTGCAGGTTACCTTGTGTCGAAAATGGGTCTGGCGGAATTCGGTTTAGGGACGAGTGAAGGGAAAGACAATAATTTACTTTAGTTAATTGTATATCTGAGGGAGGTCTTTATAAACCAACTGCTGATTTTTTGAATCTTTTGGAGCATTTTAACTCGAAATTTATTGAAATTAATTTTGAAAAATTAATAAGTCCAAATTAAAACAAGTAAAAAAGTCTAAGTTCGGGCGGAGCCGAACATTAAATACCCGGCGCAAGTATTAAATATATGTTGTTTTCACCTTTCCGAAACCTACCGCTAGATGGTAAGCCGGGGTGTATCAATTTTGAGTAAATTAGCGTCCTTAAATTTCGAAATATTGAAGTTTCAAGCATTTCTGAAATTAACCGTTATATTAAAAGCGCCCGTAATTTTAGTCCGATTTCAATAATTTTCAACGTTTTGCTTATATGTGGCAAGCACAATAACCACACCGAGTTTGGTACTAATTGGTAGAACGGTTACCGATATACATATATGTACGGTGACCATCCGTCCTGTATTATACGGGACAGTCCTCTTTTTTGACCCATTGCCCTGGTAATTTACTTATTTTATACGGGACGCCAAATGTTCTGTATTTCTTTTAATGTCCTTTATTTGTCCCGTATTCGGTGTTCCGACGCCTTAACAGCTCATTATAATGGCCGAGTTTTAAGCGATGTTGTTATATAATCGTAATTTATTATTTTGCAATCTGAATGCCAGTGATTCGAATCAAGGAATACATACAGTGGCCAAAATAGGAATTAGGACTCGACATTTTAGTAAGTTTTGGCTATTTTTCCTTAGTTTTTCTAATTTGTATTATTTATTTTATAAAAGTAAAGCTCTTTTCCTAACAAAAACCATTAATACCAAATTTTCAACTTTGTGCAAAATACTATATAAATTAATTCTGAAATTTTTCACCAAAATTTCAAACTTTTTAATTAGAATCTTTAGAAAAAAATTTGGTTTGCAGTTTTGTAACTCATTAAAATTGAGTATAATCAAGTGCGAGTTGAAAGTGTTGCTTATTTGCTTCTCTTTCAACAAAAATGGTCGAACATACATACTTTGTATGAAAAAATGCGTTAGCCCGTAAGCAAAAAAAAATCCAAAAATATGTGGTAAGCCGTACCGACTTAAAATTACACTTTATTATACTAAAATTTAACGAATTTTTTAACAAATTTTACAGGGTAAAAATCTCAAGAAAATTATCCTACAAATTTGCGATGTTACTATAAGGATACTGTTTCAGGAAAAACAGTGTGGAAAATATTTGCAAAACTATTTTTTGTCCCGTATTAGGCTGTCATA
>NW_016158959.1:61980-93650 GCF_001687245.7 Rhagoletis zephyria | reverse complement strand
CAGACATGGCTTAATCGATTTCTTTTTTCATCCTGATCATTTATGTATACATTTGTCTATATCTATCTCGATTCGTTTTGGCTGTTACAAACAACCGTTATGTGAACAAAATTAATATACCCTTGTGCACACGTGCGCTCGGGTATAAAAAAATGTATTGTACAATTCAAATGTTACTATCGGGAATTGTAAACAGTTTTTTTGGGAAGGACCGTTTTTCCAATACGATATTTAGGGCCTTATTCTGTATCACGAACGATAGACAAAACGAACGATTCGTCTGCCGACGACAACCTCTCTGATTGCGTTTTTAAACACTATCGGTCGTCTTCGTCTTGCTTTTCATACATTACGTTGACATGGTCTCGGTTGCGTTTAAACCGGCTAAAATGATGCTGCCGGACTAATTTTTGAAGCCCTCCTCTGCAGACGAATCGTTCGTGTTGCCTATCATTCGTGATACAGAATAAGGCTGTTAAATCTAAAGTTAAAACAGAAAAAAACTAAATATATAAATATATAATAAAATAAGAAGATGAGAAAAATGACACCATGATGGGTTTGTTGAATTTATTACCTAAATAAAAACATTTAATAAAGTTAACGCAACATACATACATACATATAAATTAATTTTCAGTTTTGGAGTAGGGGTGAGAAATACCATAAACGTAAGTACATATGCCATTATCCATTGTAATTCGAAATAAAATTGCATTCTTTATGTGTACATATTTTCAACACAAATGTATAGCAGAAGACTCAAACATTCACACCCATTTACTGTGAAAGAAATTCCCATCTCGAAATTCCCTTATTTATTTTTAAATATTAACAATAACGCTGCTAGCAACATCGACATATTTAGTTGTTTATTGGAACTACCTTCTTTTTTATCTTGTTTCAGTCCCACAGAATTTGTTTTGATAACGTTTGATTTTGAAATTTAGCAAAAGTCATTTGGGGTGTTCACAGTTCGTTCCAAATTGTGTCTGAAAATGTAGTCGTCTACATTTTGAGACATCTTTAGCATCATACTGTGAGCACCCCTTTCTAGCAGTCGTCACAAAATCGCTCAAAACTTTGCTGGTGTTGCCAGACATTTCTTCTTTGCGTGCATTTTTTATATGTCGCCTTTTGCTTTTTTTGCGATACCTAGTGCCTTTTTCGCTATTTTATTTTGCCTTTTTTGCAATACCTAGTGCCTTTTCCTGCCTTTTTCGCTATTTTATTTTGCCTTTTCCAGCCTATTTCGTTATTTTATTTTGCCTTTTTTATAGGTTTTTAGGTCCTAAAAATCCGTTCCCTGCTTATTACACAGGCCAACTAAAGTGGGAAAAATTTGATGCAGTAAATGTTAACGCTATTTTTGTCAAATTTTGGTGTGCCGATTACGAATCCGTAAGCATAAAGTTTCCATCAGCTCCAGGTTTTAAGAAAACTGAGGTCAAAGTGTTAAAAAATCGCGTTTTTTTCAATATCTAAGAAGCTCTAGCAAAGAAACAAAGGGTGGTAGAACCTTCCACTTAGGCTTTGATTAAAGCTAAAAATCTTAAATACTATCCTTGCAAATTCCTGCACCTTTCCTTGATGGTCAGTTTGAGTACCTACCGCAATTAAGCAAAAGGTGATAAATAGAACCTTCCACTTAGGCTTAAATTAAGGCTTGGACTTCTGACTTCAATCCCTGAAAATACCATTCCTGCACCTTGGCCCTAAGGTCACATATAGTCATTTATTGAACAGCTAACACCGATTTTTACACATTTTGTTTTTCGATTGGATAGTTTTCCAGTTTTTTTTTTTATTTTTGGACGATAAAACGTAAATGAGTATAGGTGAACATCACCGCAAGGTGCAGGAATAGTCTTTTCAGGGATCTGTCTGTAGTTCTAGCTTTAAGCCTAAGCGGAAGGTTCTATCACCTTTTGTTTCCTTGCAAGAGGTTTAAATATTGCAAAAAACGCGATTTTTTCACACTTTCACCACCCTTTTCTCAAAATGTGGAGCTGATGGAAACTATATACTTACGGATTCGTAATCAGCACAAAAGTGTCTATCAAAAACATCTTTAACATTTGCCGCATCAAGATCGGTGTTGCCCTGTGTTACCTACACCAATTATATAAAGAAAAGCTCCTTTTTATAAGAGGTGATCTCGCGAATTGCAGAACTGAACCGCTCAGGAAATGTTTACTATAAGGGCGTGAAATTAGTTGGGTTCGATAACAAAATTAGCCAACACCAGCCAACAATCAAAATCAAGAGAGCAAGCGAAAATTCTCTCCCAAAGAGATGAAAAAGCAAAAAGGTAAACGAACAGGAAATTAGCCATTACTTGCAAAAACCGGAAGAAGAAGACACACCAGCTGACTTTGTTTATGTTTTATTTGTAAACAAACTGAAATTCATGTTGCCTCCATAGAAAAAAAAGGAAAGTGAACGTTCAATGTTCGCCAGGAACATTTCTAGAAGTAAAAACTAGTTGGCGCTATCATAAAGTGACATAGCAGGCAGCCAAAAAGCATATAAATACCAAAACTCGGAAAATGCAATTTTGTTTGTTTACAGAAATTGCAACCATATGTTTTGCTGACTAAAATTTTGCCAGTACAAAATGAACGCTTTTCTTGCATCAAAATGAACGCTTGCTCTCTCAATTTTTGTGTGTTGGATAATTTTTTGTCGTTATCGAACGCCATCCAGTAAAAATTTGGAAAAACTATTACAAATTTTTGACTTGTCGAACGCACCTATTGCTGGCTTATGCCGATGACATCGACATCATCGGTAACAAAAACCTCGAAGTCTGTTATGCCTTTTCCAAGTTGGATAAGAAAGCAAAGCGAATGGGTCTGGTGGTAAACGAGGACAAGACGAATATCTCCTGTCATCAAACAAACAGTCAGCACATTCGCGCCTTGGCACCCACGTCACTGTTGACAGTTATAATTTCGAGAATTTCGTTTACTTGGGAACCAGCATTAACACCAATAATAATGGGCCGTATGAATAAAAAATAAGAAATTGCTTTTTCTTAAAATTTCTTAAACTTTACTCGATTTATTCAATCAAAATTGAAGTAAAAGGTATGCAATGTTAAGAAAAATCAATTGCTTTGTTTTTATTCATTCGATCCGACGCAGAATCACTCTTGCCAGCAAGGGCTACTTTGGACTGAGTAGGCAGTTCAGGAGCAAAGTCCTCTCTCGACATACGAAAACCACACTCTATAAGGCAATCATCATGCCCGTGCTGGTATATGGCGCAGAAGCATGGACAATGACAACATCCGATGAGGCGGCTCTTGGAGTATTCGAGAGAAAGATTTTGCGGAAGATTTACGAGCCTTTACGCGTTGGCGACGACGAGTACCGCAGACGATGGAACGATGACCTATATGAGCTTTACAACAACATGAATNACGACGAGTACCGCAGACGATGGAACGATGAGCTATATGAGCTTTACAACAACATGAATATAGTACAGCGAATTAAAATACAGCGGTTCCGCTGGCTTGGCCATGTCGTTCGAATGGACGCCGACGCTCCAGCTCTGAAAGTATTCAACTCGGAACCCGCTGGTGGTAACAGAGGTATAACGCTTTCGTCAAGTTATTTAAGACGGAAATGGTGGATATGCCTTCTGTCGACCACAAAACAAAACGTGAACGTGTATTTCTGGCGAAAACGTTGGACCAAATGTTTTAATAAAAAATAATAAATTTGGGCGGGGCGAAGTTCGCCGGGTCTGCTTGTAATAAGTATATAATAATAATTACCAAAGAAAATTTTAAATATTCCTGCTTAAAGTAAACTTAGAATTAAATAGATACTAGCAAAGCAAAAGATAGTTCAGATAGGAAGAAATAGATAGTAGATATAAGTAAGAAGATTAAGTACATAAGGAGGATTCGAAGATAGGTTCCCACCAGAATACTTACTAGTCAAAATGCAGAAGACAAATCAACACTACTGAAATATTGAATTATTTCCCGTTTGAAGTTACTCATATTCAGTCCAGTTTTTACACAGTTAGGAATCGAGTTCTACAGTATTGCAGCGCAACGGTCGGCTGGAGGTTAGAGAATTGTATTTAGGGACAACCAGGATGTTATGCCTAAGTGATTTGGTTGGCTCAAGCTTGTCATATAAATATTGAGGAAACTTCCACTCTAACAATTTAAATATGAACATACAGTTTCTTGCAGCCAAAAAGTTCAAAATGTTGCATCCTAGAATTTTATCTCTCCATGGTGATATATGAGCGAAACGACCAATGCCGTACACATACCTCGTAACATTGTTAAAGGCTACATTAATCTTTCTGGCTGAAATTGAATCAAGTTTGGTGTAAACTAGTTCAAATTATGTGAAGTGGGGTACAATTAACTGCAGGGCAAGTTTCTCAATCTACGTAATATAACAAATACATTGCTAAGAACCTTGTTTACATGGTCGGAGCAGTTCAGCTTATTATTTATAATAAAACCTAAGTTTCTGGTCTTTTCAAAAGTTTTGAGGGCAGTTGGACCGATCCATAACGATGTGATGCTTTTAGTACCAGCTTCATTTTTACATATAGGCATAACATAAGATTTTGCAGCATTAAGCATAGAGCATTTTTATTTGCCCAACACAGAATTGCAGACAGATCACTAGTGTTGCTCCGATACAAGTAACTAGTACTTAGTTGGGTATCGAGTACGCGGTTAGAGTATTTACTTGCTTTTCCACCTATTCAGAATTTTGGTTGTGACATAGTGTGCTATAGTATTTTTGGCAACACGTTCAGGCCTTAAGTTGTACCCAGCCTTAACGTGTATGAAGCAAATAAAATAAGTTGGAGAATCGAACTTTGACAACGCCTTAATAATTGAAATTGGATACAGAAATGAAGAAACTGTCAAGACTGCGTTCCCGTACCAGTAAAATTTTCACGTTTTGCAAGATTTACGGCCACGGTACGTTCTGGCTGAAAGTACTCGATCAAACTTATGGCTGCTCTTTTGGTAAGTTTCGATCGGAAAGTACTCGAATTGTTTATTTTTTTCTTCCCATGATATAGCATTGCCGCGGCGGCAGATAACGCAACTTTCTTATTAAACTTATCAAACTTTTTTAATAAATATATTCAAATGCGTATAAACATGCACAGGCCTTTTGAATTTGCATATATAATATTTTCTGAAATTATTATATTAGTTCTACGGAATGCTGTAATGAGTTCGATACGAGTAAGTATCGAGTACTTCTCTCCGACACCTTTGTAGCATCGATATTTTTAAAGAGTACAGGTATCGAGTACATGACAGTATCGGAACAACACTACAGATCACTATTAACTTTATAACATAAATATTCGACAAGGCCAATGCGATTAGATAGATATAACTGAATATCATCAGCATACGCATGGACGTTGACATATTTGCACATTAAAAACACATCATTGACAAACATACTAAATGAGAGAGGACCTAGAACCGAACCATGAGGAACACCCGCTATTGTAGCTTTGACCCGTGATGAAACACTATCTGCTTTAACTTGTTGAACTCTACCCTCAAGGTAGCTAGCTAAAAGTTTAATAGAGCTGTCGGAAAAGGCAAAGTAAATCCTGAGTTTCCAAAGGAGCAAAGTGTGGTTGACCGAGTCAAATGTCTTAGAAAACTCCAAGAGGCAGAAAAGGGTAAGTTCTGCATTATCGAATGGTATCCTAATATCATATAAAATGTTGGTTATAGCTGTGGTTCAGCTGTGCTTAGGCCTAAAACCAGACTGCAATGGAGATAGCAAGTTATTTTCTTTAATGTGATTTGAGATCTGCTCGGCCATTAAAGACTCACATACTTTCGAAAATACTGGTACAATACTAATTGGGCTTTCTTTGGTACAGGCAAGATAATTGCTTTTTCCCAAGTACCTGGAAAACAAACACTGGTAATACAATGGCTTATTATGTGAGTTTATTATGTGAGTAAGAGGATTTGTAATAAAAGGAAGCTCGATTTTGACAAATTTCAGCGATATTCCATCATTACCCACTGCATTCGACTTGATAGCCATTAGAGACTTTATAACGTCATCCTCATTAACTCCATGGAATTCAAAAGCGTCATTAATGACAGATGTACTGGCAGCAATATCCTGAACTTTAAAAGAGTTTCAGAGATTGCTCGAACTACTAAAATAGGCATTTAAAGTATCAGGGTCTACTTGCCATTTTTCACTCGTCTTTCCGTGGATTCGTAGACTTTTCAAAATTCGCCATAGCTCACTGGGTGGAAGAGAAGGATTTAGTTTACGATTGTAGTAACGCCTTTTTGCCTGGCTAATAATATTTGTTGCTTCATTACGAGCTGATTTGTACAAGTTGTTCAAAGCATCAGTATTCGACCTTCTCCATTTGTCATGCATTTTATTGCGTTTCTTTATAGCGCAACTTACTTTTCCGCTGTACCAAGGCAAGATTTATTAGTAGTACTAGCAGTGCGTATAAGGACATATCGATCAAATAGAGCAGATAAATTATTGTTGAGATATTCTAGTTTCTTGTCAACCGTCTCGTAATACCAGCAATCATTCCAACATATATATTTACATTCAGAAAACAACGCATTAGCGTCTAAGGAACTAAAATCACGGTACAAAAAAGCTTCTGGAGATTAAATGTAACATCAACAAAAGATTAAAACATGGTCCGATATAAAACACCGTTGCAGATAGAAGTATCGGACCCCAAACCGTGGCCAAAAATATTTTATTGACCCAGTTGGTATAAAAGCACTTATGGAGTACAAAATAAGTAATAATAATATAAATGCTCGTAAAACATTGAGCAAGCACAAAATTAAAATTTTAAAACATATATTGAAAATATTCTAAGGGCCGTTTACTCAATATGTGGTTAACACTAATCTCCGTTTAAACATCATTATCGACGTGTTCGGCTCCATGCATATAACATGGAGTCGGTAACGTCGATAACGATGTTTTACGGGAGATTAGTGTTAACCAGACATTGAGTAACCGGCCCTAAGTATATAATCCTTAAGTACCTTAAGCGGCTGTTATCGGCTGCCATAGTTAGATGGCAGTCGTTAAGCCAAGTCAGAGGCATGAAAATCTTAAATAATAGACAAATTTTCTGATAGATGGGTTTAGTATCACGATACACTAAATACCTACCTATAACTATAAATATCACAATACAAAAATTAAGATATTTAACAGTGATCGTGATTGTCGCTGTCATCTTCCACGGATGCTGGAGGTATTAAAAAAATAATTGCATCTTCTGAAATTGTCTTCTTCTTTTGCATTTTGTACCTTGAGCGAATGCTGCTGAGGTAGGGGTATCAAGTAAGGAGCAGCCTGTTTGTAACGTCTTCCAAGAAATCAGACCGTGAAATCTTTCTGGAATAGTTTTCTCTGTATTGCCGGAAATGCTTATTCCTGGCATCCGATGCCTCCTCTGACAACTGCTCTATTGGCAGCAAAGCGTGCTTTATCACACTCGGTGAATGTAATTATATTTTGTGGACAGTAGGAGACATTGGCTGCCAAGGATACAAGTGTACATAAACTTGTGCTGTCTCGAAGGTATAGACGCCAAATTGTTCAGTATCTATTTCGAATCACGATGATAAAACCTCCAATATCACTCGAAATCTCTCAATCAGATCTTTATTGATTCCAGTTATTTCAGCTCCTGCTCCTGTATAACTGAATAATCGACGAGAAGTGCTGCCGTCATTTGTGTTACCGTAACCAGGCTTTGTAATATCAACAAGTAATCGCATTTTATCCTTGAAATTCTCTTGAATAGACTCTTTTGCTGCTTGGATTGGAAGCTGAACTTCTTTGTTAAGGTGGCCTTTGTGTACATTTGCCTTAAGCTTATAAGATAAATGCAGCAAAAATTCGAAGAATCGGATTAAAGCATGCAGTAACGAAATACCAAATTAAAGAGTCTCTGCATTTTTGTTACTTGTAGTCGTGAGGTCATTGAATTTTTTTGAGTTCTGCCACATATGTAGCATCTCAAATTTGAATTGGTATGTGTTGCTGCATTGCAGACTTTTCCATCTACCATAGTGGGGAACAAAGTATGCGTTATCTTAATAGCATCAGCCGCTAGCCATTCACGGTACTTCTCCCGGAACCTCCTATTAGTTCCTTAGATGCTTGCCAGTGACGTTTGTAGACGGTTTTGAAGTTTTTCATGACTTGACGAAATTCATAAGTTGTTTTCTTGCGGGCACTTTGTCAAAGCTAACAAATTCACCCTCATTGCGAGAGTCGTGTCGAATGCAAGTCGTTTTTCGAGAGTCGAATCGTATCGAAAATGTCACGTCATTGCCTAAAATTTCTACTCGACTAGTGTATTAAAACGGAAAAACTTGGCAGCACTGTATAGTTTTCGACGATTTTGGTCGTTTACTTATTTCAGTACGACAATAGACAATGCTACTGTTGTCGAGTCGTACAATTTAGCCTAATTTACGACTTACGCAATGAAGCTGATTGTTCTCTAGCTCTTTGAGTTTGTCATCAAAATACTTCTGAGCGCTTTTTTTCACGCTATCATGCATATATTGTCTAGTAAAGCTTCTGTACGAGTCATCAGACACTGTAATAAAAAAACAAGGTTTTTACTATCATGAAACTACTACCATATATATATTTTTTTAAATTACTGTGGAAAACTCGGGAAAACATTGTTTAGTGGTCATATAACTGGAGACATTATTGCTTCATATAATAAAGGTTTCGTTCTGTTTCTGTTAGTTTCACCCACTTAAAAACATTAATGAAGTACAAATTGTGAAAAAAACACTACGTAAATTTGATGTGTTATGTAAAGTTCAAATTTATATCCAATAAGCTATCTCTACAACGATATAGACATACTTAGTGCAGCGAATTAAAATTCAGCGGCTCCGCTGGCTTGGCCATGTCGTTCGAATGGACCGAAACGCTCCTGCTCTGAAAATATTCAACGCGGGCCGCGATGCTGGTAACAGAGGAAGAGGAAGGCCTCCTCTGCGTTGGAAAGACCAGGTGGAGAAGGACTTGGCTTGACTTGGCATTTCCAATTGGCGTCAATTAGAACAGAAGAGAAATGACTGGCGTGCTGTTTTGGACTCGGCCAAAATCGCATAGGTGGTTACAACGCCAATAAAGAAGAAGAAGAAGAAGAAGCTATCAATTTTATTGATATTTATCTAAAAATATCGTACATACCTAACGATTATTCTTCACAAAATTCTCCCAGCTTCAGAATTCACCAATTTAAAGTCGAGAAAACAGCGCGTAGTCAAGCAAGAAGTTTGATGCTGAGAGCAGTTTTACTGTAGATTGCCACACCACGTCCCTTTTAGTTAATCCGATCATTTCGAACCACATTATAGTTGTTAATACAGCAGTGAAGATCTGATGCACTACCACCGAACCAAGTTTCGGACACGCAGATGATATCTATTAGGGTCAAAACATAGTGGAGCGGCGAGCAAAGCGAAGAGCTAGCATCGAGCAAAGCTTCAATTACAAATGTATATGTACGCTTTGCTCTTCATTATGCGCTTCCCGATTGAAACATATGCGTTTGAAATCGACGCTTTGCTCGATGCTCTTTGGTCGCCTCTCCACTATGTTCTTACCCTTAGAGATTGTTCAAAAATGTGTCTAACATAGTCCATTTTATCAGAACACAGGCTGCGTGCGTTAAAATGAACTAAGCAGATGGCTTACACAGAATATTCAACATTAGCTTATGATTTCCATCAGCGCCGGACAATTGCATAACAGTCATGCTAAATTAGACTTTTCTGCACTGAACTGAAAAGGAAACATTTTCATGTCTACAGTGTAAGAACAGATCAAGCTACAAGCAATCATGGCAAGACTACTGAATATAGTTAAAGCGAGAGTAAGAAGAGTAAGGAGAAAAAGAAAGAAGAGAAAAGTGAGACAAACTTAAACCTAACATTACATCTAAACAATCCCCCTTATTCTAGAACCCGAATTTTCGTAATTCGTAATTCGTAGCTACGCTACGAAAAACGAAAAATCCACATGCTGCAACCCTTGCGGAAACATGTGCAGCATTGCCAGCTACCAGTTGGTTTTCGAAGATAGCTGAATGAAGGAAAACAAAGTGGAAAGGAATTAAAAAAACACTCATCATGTGCTTGTTTAATGTAAAATTGGTTAATCTTACATATTTTGAGGAAAACTATGGGATCTGATGTATTTGCAATTATAGCAGCAGAGTAAGCGGGCGCCATGGCAATGGATTCACAAAGGTATGCGGAGCTGTCGGTCATAGTAATCATGGGCGTATCTATGTCAGCTTCTGGTTGAAATGTTGAACCACAAGCCAGAACTCCTCTTATGTCTGAAGCTCTGGTTCTCAATCCAGTTAATGCAATAACAGCTTCTTCCAAGCCATTGAAAACTTGCACTTTGTTAGGTCCACCACCTGTTGCGCTTGCTTCTGCCTTCGGCCGCGCTTAGGGATTATAACCCTTACTAAGTAGAATTCTCCTTTCTGTGTTGCGGGGAAGAGGGGCTTCCGCATGTCAAAGGTATACAACATTTCTTGTGCATATCACTCCGGCTACGCCGTCCACAGTATTTTTGCGCAGAACCCACCCCATATGTGCAGACCGAGTTTATTAATAAGCTAGTGGTAGGAAATTTGATTACACGTGTATGTTAAAGTTTTTGGATTCGGGTTATGCGTTTGGACACAACAACCGAAAATCGTTGTACATTAACTAAACCGGACCCACGTTTCTCGATAAGGGGCAACAAATATTCTTTCTTGCTCGTTTATATAAAGCAGTGCATAAAAATATACGTATATGCGAAAGGCAAATTTATCTCTTTAAATGAACACCACCAATATTTCTTGCAAGCACACATCGATTTACATCTTTTATTTCGCCCCCGACACAGAATTTCTTTCGTACAAAATTACACAAAAAAGCTTATTCGTTCGTTTTTAGGCATGCCATTGTTACGAATTACGAAAGTTCGAAAATACGATTCGGATTGCAGCATACTATTTCTACGATTCGTAGCAAAATCCGAATACGAAAGAGTTGCAGAATAGGGGTGAATAGCATATACAGTATAAGTGATTCGAAGAGTGCATTTACTTAATTATGTATTTCAGGTTGTGCTACTGATTTATACAGTTGACTGCGTGCATGAGAGGAAAGATGTTTGATAATTATAGTACTTTTGTTGCTGCTTGGTTGTTTATTTACAGGTACCCGGAAAATCTCCCTCACTGTAGGCATCTCTGTATGCACTGCTTTGCAAATTTCAGAGAAAATCTCGATACAATTTTCGTTAACAGCATTTGGTATGCCGTTGATGATCAGATCGGTAGCTACAGTTTTGTTTTCATACCGAGCTGTCCTCTTTTCAACGCTAGCATCTTTGCTTTTAGAGCATCGCTTCGCACGACGACTCAACAGCAGTCAGCCTCACATCCAAGAATTTCATGGTTTTCTTTATGGTAAGCAGCTTCGCTGAAATCTCATTGAATTTCTGCATCAGTCTTTGTTAGCTGTTTTTTATGCTTCCGCTCAACTGTTCAACCAAACTCTCTTTCTACTTATCCATTTTCGCCTCCAACTGGAGCAGCCAATTTGGTGCAGACGGACTCCCAGCACCACTGCCCTTACCATGGGGAGGGGTATTACCCTTCGGTGGGGACAACTTTGTACTTCTTGTTATCTTTTTCTCCGCAACATACATTATGCACAATTATTTTAATTCTTTAAAGTTAAATTAAATTACAGCACACGAATTCTATGTATATTAAGGTTTAAGAAATCAGCGACGTTTATATAAACGGATACGGCTGGCAAAAGAAGTCTTAGTAATTATTACACCGTGCGACAAAAACCAAATATATTCACAAAACTAGGAGCTAAATATAGCATAACTGCGTTTTTAGTTTTTCTCTCTGACGTCAAGATTTTTTTAAAGGACTTTGAAATTTCCAGGATATAATTGAATAAAAAAATTAGTTAAAAGATTTTGTGCATTGCAGAGTAACAATATGGGCATCAGTTAAAAGGAAAAATTCTGTAGAATTAAAAAAAAATTATTTTTTGTTGCACCAGGATGAATAAATGTTGAAAAGTGCAGCTATACTAAAACAGCTAACCGAATAGGAAGCTAAAAGGAATGTACCATAATAGACTAATTTTAATTTAAAAATTCTATCGCCACCTTAATCCACCTAATATTATTAATGGAACAAGATTTGTAGTACGGAAAGTGATGATCAATATATATTAGTTGAAGTACGATGAAGCTAAAAGTATGGCTCACAAGGATTCCTTAATTTAAACAGAGAGAAAATAGCTGTTCTGCTCTAATTTATGCTGCACTGAATATTTGTGTTATTGTTTTATATTTTGATTTGTTTACCCCGAACGACGTCGGGTGCTCTGCTAGCGTTCTTATAAAAATCGTTTGTATATTGAGAAATTCAAATTCCACCAAAATCGGGGAATTCTGCCCTGTTGGCATTACTGATCCGAACAAAACAAACTAACAACAAACACGTCATTTTGGCAGTCAGTATAAGCGCAGGGAAAATCTAACTTAGTCGGTAACACCACCTTATATGAATTCGATTTGCACTCGGCTTTTCAGGAACATCTTCAGCATCAGCGCAAATACATCGAAAAATCTCGCAAAAGAAATGTTTTCAGTATTAGAAAAATACAATATTCGCATTAGTCAAATTGTGTCAATAACATACAATGGGGCAGACATGGTAAAGACTTATATTAACCCAGTGTTATATTTGCGGACGATTTTGATGTATGTATATGCAGCAGTAGAAATTATTGAGTACATGAAAAATATTGATTATTTCGAAAACGCGGAGGATGTTCGGTTGGGTGATATTAAAATATGTCGACATGTTGCGCCCACTGCGCAACTTTGTCCCATTGACGTAGTCAAAAATTTAGAAATTATAAGATATTTGCTTCAATGTCGCAACATGTATAAATACATTCGGAAGCCAATGGTTATCGGTATGGGTTTGATTTAAAACAATTAAAATTACTCCAATTTCCCAACTCGATTGTTTGTCGAACAAACCATTTTGTTTTATTTCATACAAATCATGACCTCTCAATAAAAGTTTTGAGCTTTAGAAGTTTTCAAGGCTTTTTCCAGTTTAAGGGAAACTTCTAAATATTTTAAAAATTATATCCTAGGTTAATTGGGGATGAACAGTATATCATATTTGATTCCAATAAGTTAATGCTTGCCACAAATGGAGAGATTTACACTTTTACTCGACCACGGAAATAGATTTTTCATGCGACAAGTAAACTCGGAGGTTTGTCAATGTCTACCAAGGGGCGAAGGGCTACGGTGGCAAGAGCAATACTCAAATCCGAATAAAGTCAGAAAAAATTAAATAAAGTATTAAAAAAAGGTAAAATAAACGTGAACCTTTCGCCGATTTTTATTTGTTTTACTTTCGATCTAAAAAACTTCGAACTTATTTTGCTATTCCCATTTCTAAACACAAAAATATTTATTTAAAGTTAAACGGTTTTATTGTAATTTTTGGTCATGATTTCACACCAACATAAGTATTTGTTTTGTATGAAAACTATGTAAAACGAAACCGGTTTATCCGGTTTTCCAAATTGAAATTTTTCGAATAACTCCAAAACCGGGTTTGGAAAAAGGCGAATAATCGAACACCCAAATTATACCCCATGCAATACTCTTATATGTACCCTGCAGTGAAAAGCTAAACCAGTATGCACAAATTCCAGTTCATGAACTATTATATAAGGATAAAAGTCATACCAGTTCGTTATGAACCATAATTATACCAGTCCCGCGCAGAAAAAAGTAAACTAGTTGGTAGAAATTCTAGTTCGAAAACTGGTATTAAATGGGAGTTCGTCATGGACTATAATTATACCAGTTCTCCGCAGTGAAATGCCAAACCAGCCAGTATAAATACTAGTTCATTAACCAGTATGTGCTAAAGCGACGGCCTACCATTTCGGCGATTTCGAACAACTTATGCGATCAGCGACATCTGTCTTTGAATAGACATAACCAAAACTAAAACGTGGTTAATTGCTTTCATCACAAATGTTGGCTGTGGCGTCGAGTGAAGACTACCGATTCTGGTTCTGAGAGCTCAGGTTCGAAGGCGCGTGGAGGTTGTTAAAGTAAAGTAAGTAAATTAATTTAAATAATTATTTCAATTTAAATATAGAATAAAAATTGTACATAAATTTCATTTGATTTGGAAAAAACCTAAATACTCAAATACCATACAAAATTTAAATAAATAATTTTTTGTTCGTTTTAAAACAATAAATTTAAAAATTACACAAGAGATATAAATAAAAAATAAACATAAAAAAAAGCAAAAATAAAAAAAGGTTCGCCCACTGAGATTCGAACTCGGATCTCTTGATTTGGCGTGCCAAAGCTTTACTTTGTCAACCATTGCCACTGTTGCAGCGCCGCGAGCAAAATGACATACTTATGCTTTTCACGGGGGATGAATAGGCAGTCTATCCCGTCAACTGGTATGATGCAAGGTATATACGTGCATATTATCCACTGTTAAAGTACTCAAAGAAGTTTTTCGGATTTTCTAAATTATTAGATGATTATTTTTTTAATTTTTGTATGTATATATAACTATACGTATTTCTATTGTTTTTGTAAACTAAATTTAAGCAAAATAAAATCCACTGAATATAGTTAGACAACTCACCATCGTGTACGTGCGACGGTTACGCGCATTGTGCATACATACAAGTGACAAATGTTCTTCTTCTGCCTGGAAACCGCCTGGAAAATACATAGAAATATCCTGTAAAAACGTAGTGTTGGATCACCGCAGATCTATTTTTAGTTTATAAGTCAAACGCTTTAATATGAATCCAAGTTTAATCGTTAACTCAAAGCTACCCTAATATTTCTATGTAATTGTAAAGCTTACTTGAATTGTACTACGCCCATGGAGGCTGGAAAGACTTGCAACTGTATTTCAACTTGAACTCCGAATGTATGTACACATTAAAAGGAAAATAAAAAGAGGGCCAGTTAAAATTAGAGCAGCTTCGCAAACAGACGTGTATTTTCGTTAGTTTTTCTAGATTATTTTTCACTCGTTTGTCGTGCCCACGATTTAGTTATCTTTCAATTTACGCAAGTCGGTAAGAAACCCCTTTTATCGAACACGTAGAAATAACCTGTCAAAATCTTAGAGAGGATGTTCAAAGGGATGTAGAAAATGGCTAAAGTTATTGAAATAACCTTAAAAATTGGACAAATATGCATTGAATTAAATGAATTCCTATGTTTATATAGCAGTTTAATATATTAAAGCATTTTGGTCAATGACTCCTTAACTTAATAGAACTTATCTTTCTGGTTTTGTCAGAGTCCGTTTAAAGTTTTTTTTTATATATATTGAGTGTAACCCTGTAGCATATATATAGCAGTTTAATATACTAAAGCATTTTGGTCAATGACTCCTTAACTTAATAGAACTTTTCTTGCCGGTTTTGTCAGAGTCCGTTTAAAGTTTTTTTTTTATATATATTGAGTGTACCCTGTAGCACATAGAATCAGGTGATCTCAGCTGTGATGAATTCCGGGAAATCATCTGATTCTTTTTTCCCTTCTCTCTCTATCAACAATAAATTTAAAATGTTGCTACGCCAAACAAACATGGCATTCGTACACGTCGGTGAGTGTGGGCACTTTAAACCGAATGTATCGGTACCTACTTATATCGATAATTTTTCATCCTTTTATATGCAACAAAGCGAAAGTAATTTTCAGGTGTTGGGTCTGATTATGCATACTTCGCATAACATCGCACAACCATTTGTACCAGTGCAATAAAAGTGTAACTTAAGAAAATGCGAAGCAAAATCTAAACTCAACAGATCGCTAAGTTTTTAAAAGTTCTGCTAATTTCTGGGTAATGGAATACATACAAAATACATACAAAGGACATACGAAATTACAGTATGAAGTTTATGCGAAGTATGCATAATCAGACCATTAGACATACCTTTTGCGAAACCTGAGTGGCAGATCGACCTATCTCGGCAGGTAGTTCGAAGGTGCCCTATCTCAGAAAACTTTTCAAGAACACCCTATTTCAGAATTCGGTTCAAAAACGCCCTACCTCAAATACGTTCAATATATTTTCAATTGAGGTGTCAATAAGAGCTGGGTAACTCAACTCAGAGTCTCGCTGTCCAAAAAATATTTAACTCAGTTGATGTCCTAGGGCTGACATGATTAAATTGAATCCTTGTCGCTCATATTTTTCCATTTAACTCTCTCACTTCGCCACAGTGTTTAGCATGAAAAAGAGTCAGCAGCAGTAGAAAAATAAATGGTCAATATAACTCTCCCTGCTTCGCCACAATGGTTAGCATGGCAAAGTGTTANTGGTCAATATAACTCTCCCTGCTTCGCCACAATGGTTAGCATGGCAAAGTCTTATAGTTATATATTTTATTTTTGCACAAGGCGAATTTATACAAGGTGGTGGCAAAAATATAACAACAACAGCCACATATATTTTGTATTGCGGGTGTTATGTCAAATCTCAATTCTGGCATAAAGTTTCAAAATATGAGTCAATACAAGGCGAATTTATACAAAAAAATTCGCCTTGAGTCAAGACATCACATTCAAAACGGGAACAAGTGCAGTATAGCGGCCGTTGAATTTAATGGTGTAAACCATCTCTGGTGCTAATTTATCTCAACGGCCTCAAAATGCATACAACATGGAGTCGGTAACGTCGATAACTATGTTTAACCTTTGATAAGTGTTAACCAGACATTGAGTAACCGGCCCTTAGTCGATATGTATGTATATTTATTCACTAGTAACACTAGAGGTAATACGATTACTTAGATGAAATTGTAACTTGAAGAATACCAAAGTTTTATTATATTTGTTAGTAAAAAACTAATAATCGAAGTGATGGAGAAAAGCTATAAGTATAGTCGTGTCCAAAATGTATTCAACAAAGTGTGATTGATTTTGACATTGCTCTCATAAGAAACAGGTTATAATGTCAAATTGAAATGAATTGTTAACCCATTTGAAAATATTTTTTTTCAAATTTGAATTGGTTAAAAAAAATGTACACAAAAATTTTTCAAGCAACATATTTTCTTAATAAACGTGAAATTGTTAAGAGATAAACCGCCGAGGAGAGCAAGTAAGCACATTTAAAGTTTGGTAATAAGTAAATATGTACGTTCGACTTTGCTTGAATATTTAATGTAAGGAAACCAAGATGAAACGGAGCAAAGCCTTTGAACGGTGCGCTGTATGCAATAGAATTCAGGACACGAAAATAGAGCGATGTTTTAAACCACCTAGTTGCGAGTTAAGATGGCAGCGATGTAGTGTTGTACAACGTGATTCATCTCGCGTTTGTGAAAACCACTTCAAGGAAAGTGATTTCATTTGTTGTCCGTCCGAGTCAAGCACTTTCAAACGAGCTCGTTTATACCCAAACTATTACGTATGAAAAAAATTTAATTTCAAAATTGTTAGAGTTAAGCTCTCATATAAAATTGGAAACAAATGTAAAATAATACTTATATAAGTGCCGAATAATGTTTAGGATAAAAAATTTAAATATAAAAATAAACGCACACAACCAAACATCTTGGGCAATTAAAAACAAGAAAATTGCTAAACGATTTTATAAACAATTTGTTTTATTTTATTGACAAAATATATACATATATTCCAGGTAATGTAAGTAAAACAAAACTATAATCAAAATAAAAGCCTTGGTATCAGTGCTGACAAGATACAGGCATCACTAAGGGTTAATTCGTTTGTTTATACTTTTTGACATTATAGTACCTCAAAAGAGAGCCGCACTGAGTTGTCAATCACACCTTGTTTAATACACCTTGGTCGTATCCTATGAGCTATAACAAAACAAAATTTCTATATGCAGTCACCGACGAACACTCATCGTGAACGGTCGCTATCTATTTCGCTGTGCTTATTTTGCCTACCTACGACATAAATACTTGTGTGTTGTTTTTCTTTACGCTCATTAAGTTATTTCTTTTCTTTTGTGCGCTACTTTTTGTTGCTACTTTGATAGACTAACCTAGTTTAAATTCGCGTTTCTAACCGCGTGTTTTCGCTATGCTCCCTGGGGCCACTAATTTTGGGGATAATAGGTACGCCCTATTATCTCCAGAGCTGAAAACTAAACGCAAAATAAACCAAATTCTATTCCACTGGACCATACTCCATACTATTTTCTCCTTAACAAACTATTTTCTCCTTAACATACTATTTTCTCCTTAACAAAATTTGCTTTTTTATAGTATATTCGTTATGAAATGAAATAAAATAAGATAAAATACCTTTTTAAGAAAACAAAGTGTGTATACTGAGAAAAAATAAAAAGCATTCAACTATATTAATGGGCAAAGAATAGTGAAAGAAGTAACACTGTTTCACGTAAGGTAGTCAATATGGCGGAATTAGAGCGAGAAGTTGCCAACTGATAACACCTTGTATTATTGCATCATGCTAATTGTCAAGTGAAGCGACAACGGTGGGCAAGTAGCTGCGGTGTTCCATTAGGAGACTCTTCGCGTGTGTGCGAATACCATTTTAGTGGCAGTGACTTTATTTGTTGCCCATCACAGCCGAGTATTTCCAAGCGAACGCGTTTGTTCCCAGGTGCAGTACCCCTACTNTACTACGCCCATGGAGGCTGGAAAGACTTGCAACTGTATTTCAACTTGAACTCCGAATGTATGTACACATTAAAAGGAAAATAAAAAGAGGGCCAGTTAAAATTAGAGCAGCTTCGCAAACAGACGTGTATTTTCGTTAGTTTTTCTAGATTATTTTTCACTCGTTTGTCGTGCCCACGATTTAGTTATCTTTCAATTTACGCAAGTCGGTAAGAAACCCCTTTTATCGAACACGTAGAAATAACCTGTCAAAATCTTAGAGAGGATGTTCAAAGGGATGTAGAAAATGGCTAAAGTTATTGAAATAACCTTAAAAATTGGACAAATATGCATTGAATTAAATGAATTCCTATGTTTATATAGCAGTTTAATATATTAAAGCATTTTGGTCAATGACTCCTTAACTTAATAGAACTTATCTTGCTGGTTTTGTCAGAGTCCGTTTAAAGTTTTTTTTTATATATATTGAGTGTAACCCTGTAGCATATATATAGCAGTTTAATATACTAAAGCATTTTGGTCAATGACTCCTTAACTTAATAGAACTTTTCTTGCCGGTTTTGTCAGAGTCCGTTTAAAGTTTTTTTTTTATATATATTGAGTGTACCCTGTAGCACATAGAATCAGGTGATCTCAGCTGTGATGAATTCCGGGAAATCATCTGATTCTTTTTTCCCTTCTCTCTCTATCAACAATAAATTTAAAATGTTGCTACGCCAAACAAACATGGCATTCGTACACGTCGGTGAGTGTGGGCACTTTAAACCGAATGTATCGGTACCTACTTATATCGATAATTTTTCATCCTTTTATATGCAACAAAGCGAAAGTAATTTTCAGGTGTTGGGTCTGATTATGCATACTTCGCATAACATCGCACAACCATTTGTACCAGTGCAATAAAAGTGTAACTTAAGAAAATGCGAAGCAAAATCTAAACTCAACAGATCGCTAAGTTTTTAAAAGTTCTGCTAATTTCTGGGTAATGGAATACATACAAAATACATACAAAGGACATACGAAATTACAGTATGAAGTTTATGCGAAGTATGCATAATCAGACCATTAGACATACCTTTTGCGAAACCTGAGTGGCAGATCGACCTATCTCGGCAGGTAGTTCGAAGGTGCCCTATCTCAGAAAACTTTTCAAGAACACCCTATTTCAGAATTCGGTTCAAAAACGCCCTACCTCAAATACGTTCAATATATTTTCAATTGAGGTGTCAATAAGAGCTGGGTAACTCAACTCAGAGTCTCGCTGTCCAAAAAATATTTAACTCAGTTGATGTCCTAGGGCTGACATGATTAAATTGAATCCTTGTCGCTCATATTTTTCCATTTAACTCTCTCACTTCGCCACAGTGTTTAGCATGAAAAAGAGTCAGCAGCAGTAGAAAAATAAATGGTCAATATAACTCTCCCTGCTTCGCCACAATGGTTAGCATGGCAAAGTCTTATAGTTATATATTTTATTTTTGCACAAGGCGAATTTATACAAGGTGGTGGCAAAAATATAACAACAACAGCCACATATATTTTGTATTGCGGGTGTTATGTCAAATCTCAATTCTGGCATAAAGTTTCAAAATATGAGTCAATACAAGGCGAATTTATACAAAAAAATTCGCCTTGAGTCAAGACATCACATTCAAAACGGGAACAAGTGCAGTATAGCGGCCGTTGAATTTAATGGTGTAAACCATCTCTGGTGCTAATTTATCTCAACGGCCTCAAAATGCATACAACATGGAGTCGGTAACGTCGATAACTATGTTTAACCTTTGATAAGTGTTAACCAGACATTGAGTAACCGGCCCTTAGTCGATATGTATGTATATTTATTCACTAGTAACACTAGAGGTAATACGATTACTTAGATGAAATTGTAACTTGAAGAATACCAAAGTTTTATTATATTTGTTAGTAAAAAACTAATAATCGAAGTGATGGAGAAAAGCTATAAGTATAGTCGTGTCCAAAATGTATTCAACAAAGTGTGATTGATTTTGACATTGCTCTCATAAGAAACAGGTTATAATGTCAAATTGAAATGAATTGTTAACCCATTTGAAAATATTTTTTTTCAAATTTGAATTGGTTAAAAAAAATGTACACAAAAATTTTTCAAGCAACATATTTTCTTAATAAACGTGAAATTGTTAAGAGATAAACCGCCGAGAAGAGCAAGTAAGCACATTTAAAGTTTGGTAATAAGTAAATATGTACGTTCGACTTTGCTTGAATATTTAATGTAAGGAAACCAAGATGAAACGGAGCAAAGCCTTTGAACGGTGCGCTGTATGCAATAGAATTCAGGACACGAAAATAGAGCGATGTTTTAAACCACCTAGTTGCGAGTTAAGATGGCAGCGATGTAGTGTTGTACAACGTGATTCATCTCGCGTTTGTGAAAACCACTTCAAGGAAAGTGATTTCATTTGTTGTCCGTCCGAGTCAAGCACTTTCAAACGAGCTCGTTTATACCCAAACTATTACGTATGAAAAAAATTTAATTTCAAAATTGTTAGAGTTAAGCTCTCATATAAAATTGGAAACAAATGTAAAATAATACTTATATAAGTGCCGAATAATGTTTAGGATAAAAAATTTAAATATAAAAATAAACGCACACAACCAAACATCTTGGGCAATTAAAAACAAGAAAATTGCTAAACGATTTTATAAACAATTTGTTTTATTTTATTGACAAAATATATACATATATTCCAGGTAATGTAAGTAAAACAAAACTATAATCAAAATAAAAGCCTTGGTATCAGTGCTGACAAGATACAGGCATCACTAAGGGTTAATTCGTTTGTTTATACTTTTTGACATTATAGTACCTCAAAAGAGAGCCGCACTGAGTTGTCAATCACACCTTGTTTAATACACCTTGGTCGTATCCTATGAGCTATAACAAAACAAAATTTCTATATGCAGTCACCGACGAACACTCATCGTGAACGGTCGCTATCTATTTCGCTGTGCTTATTTTGCCTACCTACGACATAAATACTTGTGTGTTGTTTTTCTTTACGCTCATTAAGTTATTTCTTTTCTTTTGTGCGCTACTTTTTGTTGCTACTTTGATAGACTAACCTAGTTTAAATTCGCGTTTCTAACCGCGTGTTTTCGCTATGCTCCCTGGGGCCACTAATTTTGGGGATAATAGGTACGCCCTATTATCTCCAGAGCTGAAAACTAAACGCAAAATAAACCAAATTCTATTCCACTGGACCATACTCCATACTATTTTCTCCTTAACAAACTATTTTCTCCTTAACATACTATTTTCTCCTTAACAAAATTTGCTTTTTTATAGTATATTCGTTATGAAATGAAATAAAATAAGATAAAATACCTTTTTAAGAAAACAAAGTGTGTATACTGAGAAAAAATAAAAAGCATTCAACTATATTAATGGGCAAAGAATAGTGAAAGAAGTAACACTGTTTCACGTAAGGTAGTCAATATGGCGGAATTAGAGCGAGAAGTTGCCAACTGATAACACCTTGTATTATTGCATCATGCTAATTGTCAAGTGAAGCGACAACGGTGGGCAAGTAGCTGCGGTGTTCCATTAGGAGACTCTTCGCGTGTGTGCGAATACCATTTTAGTGGCAGTGACTTTATTTGTTGCCCATCACAGCCGAGTATTTCCAAGCGAACGCGTTTGTTCCCAGGTGCAGTACCCCTACTATACAATTCCCCAATGCTTGAGTTATCTGAAGTGTCGGCCGTTCCTGAGGTGTCTGTGGGGACGAAGTTAGCTGTTGATGCACAGATTCAAACTGAGTAAGTCTGCCATAAACAAGCACGACCGGATCCAAGAGTACATTAACATATACATATAAGCAAATGCTCCGCGAACACCATGATACAATTTCGTTCCACTAAATTTACCACTTTAGATCACCACTTACTGTTATA
The DNA here is from genome assembly GCF_001687245.7 of Rhagoletis zephyria. Lineage (NCBI taxonomy): Eukaryota > Metazoa > Arthropoda > Insecta > Diptera > Tephritidae > Rhagoletis > Rhagoletis zephyria. Next base: position 70,918 of record NW_016158959.1, on the reverse strand, counting down.
AATTCGACGTTCTGATTCTTAATATCCCTTTTCCTTTTTTCATAATGCCATGTGAAAAGAGTCGTGTTTTTATTTTTCATACATAGCTGGATTTATCATACGGAGATTAAGCATTACTGAATATGAAGAGAAAATCTCCCACTCATATACATGTATAGACCAAATGTCAAATGGTGGTATGATAAAACCTAAACCAGAAATCCTTGTGGACATAAAGAAACTGGAAGTAATTTTTAATAAATTTAATGGAAAAGAAATTTCGCATTGCAAAAATTTAATAGCTGAACTATTGAAGTTAAAGAAAGAATCAACATTTTTTTTTAAATGTCGAATATACTCTAGAATTAAGTATTTGAATAAAAAAATAAATGCTCAAAAACATTGGGCTAATAAAAACAAGAAAATTTCCAAAACGGTTTTATAAATAAATGTGTAATTTTGAGTAAGTAGATATGCATTTCCACATTTACATTAAACTAAAATACAAAAACTAAAATGAAGCCGATTTTAATGTGATTTTAAATATTTTCATATTTACAAAAACTTTCACTTCATAGATATTGAATTTTGTCAAATATGGTACATGCATAACAAAGGGTTAATTTCTTTGTTTACGTTTTTTGACATTTTGTCAGGTATGAGAGAGCTCGACTGAATTGTCACTTCTACCTTGTTGAATATGCCTTGCATTCTTCCGAATGAAAACAAAAAAAGAAAACAATCGTCACCAGGCAACGAAAACAAATGGTTGTTTTAAAGTTCGTTCACAGATAGCAAATACAAATGAAATTAATTAATTTTAATCATTTGAAAACGAATTTTTCTGAACCCTGGTACATACCAGAGAGCTGCATGGATACACTCAAATTACATTTTAAGTCACTAGCTTTCTTTTCACATCTGCACACACTCGCACTCATTTATTTCCAAACATAACGTGCGATAGCATTAAAAAAACATTGTCAATTGAATGAGTAATTCACACTATCAAGTGCTCGATTCAAATAACAAGTGCTTGATTTGAAAAACAAGTGCATGCCATAACTGCTGTAATGAAAGTATCAAAGAAACATAATTTGTAAAGAAAATCTTTGTTAACTTTATTATTATTTTAGAAAAAAAAACTCTTTCTGACGATGCGCTAGTTGAAGGAGTGGCTGTTACTCTACGACTGAGTTTGTGCAGCAGCGGCATTTCGCATTTGTGTACCTCCCACCAATTAATCACTACGGACTTCGATACCGTATGAAAATATACCTCAATATTTTCATATCGCCGCAGCTCTGCAGTAGCTTTATCAGTTCTGCTCACAAAGGTTCATGAGGTTGTTTAAGAAGACCTGAAAACTAGTGATAAAACGATACGATGGAAGTATCGATACCTGTACTTGGAAGTAGCATCGATAGAAAGTATCGATACCTACTAACTATCGGGCTGAAAGTATCGATACCTACTTATATCGATATTTGTACATATATAAGAAGTTTTTAAAACAAAAACGCTATCACACATCTATGAATTTCTGTCAATATAACTTATGTGACGTCCATTTTTGATTTTAGGTCGGTGTTATGCAGACAAACTTTTGTTTGCCAAATTAAGTGGCGGCTGCTTAGTTTGCTCGGAGGTGGTTATGTCGAGTTTGGCACAGGGTTTCACGTTCATTATGGTTTTCATGGCTATTGCCAACACGAAATGAGAATTTCAGATGTACATAACGCTCACAATTAATATATTTTTTTTTATGATATCGTATCGGCAATTAACTGTGCCCTAATCTTTGAAGCTCCTACAGCATAAATTCAGTTCTCTGGATTTCGCTATCACGGCAATTTTTGTGTATAGCATTAATTGTCCAAAATGTTTGTATATGACAACACGGAATTTGCTGCAGTTTGACCAAACAAAATTAGTTTGCTGTGAGAGTCGCCAAACTCGCTCTCTCCGAGTTTGCTGCAACAACAATTGCACGCAGTTTGCCAAACAAAATTTCTGCATAACACCGACCTTAGAAGAATGGTACTTAATCTTTTTAAGAATAACTAAGTTTGGGTGGTCTCCAACAAAACAAGAAAAAGGTGCAAAGTCCGATAAGTTCTTTTGTAAAATTCCCACAGAATTTTGCTAACAGAATTTGCTTCTTTTTTATGTACGTATTTTATTTGTTATACATAATTATTTATTTTGTACAAAGAGAATAATTATAATTTATTTCATCCAAATTAACTAATTAATAAAAGTTATCTGTATTATAACACTGGTCAACAGCATTTTTGCAGAGTAACAATGGTATATTTCTGCAAGAAGTAATAATCTTGATAATTTTTGGAGGACAGTGTTATAATGTAGTGCAGGCTAGTTCATATGGCTAGCATACAGTGANGCAATTAACTGTGCCCTAATCTTTGAAGCTCCTACAGCATAAATTCAGTTCTCTGGATTTCGCTATCACGGCAATTTTTGTGTATAGCATTAATTGTCCAAAATTTTTGTATATGACAACACAGAATTTGCTGCAGTTTGACCAAACAAAATTAGTTTGCTGTGAGAGTCGCCAAACTCGCTCTCTCCGAGTTTGCTGCAACAACAATTGCACGCAGTTTGCCAAACAAAATTTCTGCATAACACCGACCTTAGAAGNCACGTTCATTATGGTTTTCATGGCTATTGCCAACACGAAATGAGAATTTCAGATGTACATAACGCTCACAATTAATATATTTTTTTTTATGATATCGTATCGGCAATTAACTGTGCCCTAATCTTTGAAGCTCCTACAGCATAAATTCAGTTCTCTGGATTTCGCTATCACGGCAATTTTTGTGTATAGCATTAATTGTCCAAAATGTTTGTATATGACAACACCGAATTTGCTGCAGTTTGACCAAACAAAATTAGTTTGCTGTGAGAGTCGCCAAACTCGCTCTCTCCGAGTTTGCTGCAACAACAATTGCACGCAGTTTGCCAAACAAAATTTCTGCATAACACCGACCTTAGAAGAATGGTACTTAATCTTTTTAAGAATAACTAAGTTTGGGTGGTCTCCAACAAAACAAGAAAAAGGTGCAAAGTCCGATAAGTTCTTTTGTAAAATTCCCACAGAATTTTGCTAACAGAATTTGCTTCTTTTTTATGTACGTATTTTATTTGTTATACATAATTATTTATTTTGTACAAAGAGAATAATTATAATTTATTTCATCCAAATTAACTAATTAATAAAAGTTATCTGTATTATAACACTGGTCAACAGCATTTTTGCAGAGTAACAATGGTATATTTCTGCAAGAAGTAATAATCTTGATAATTTTTGGAGGACAGTGTTATAATGTAGTGCAGGCTAGTTCATATGGCTAGCATACAGTGAAAAGTTGCTAAGTCCATTTGTAGAAATTTTACAAGAGAGAAAAGCACCTTTCAAAACCTTTCCTTCAAGAATTTTGCAAAAGGTTCCATTGCAAATCAAAATATTTAGAATTTTTTGTGAGCTTATCATTTTTTCTGTGCCTCATTGGACTTAGTAAATTTGCCTTAAATTGAATATAAACGGGAAGAAATAAAACAAGCACGTTAGTTAATCCTTTTGGAGACATTGCGTTTTTCATTTATCTTGCTTCCTATTAGAGGTATACGCCGCCGAGCCACGCCGCCGCCGCACAGTGTCACGGCAGTGGCCAAAAATGATATATGTGAACATTCAAATTTCCAAAAGTTTTTTTCTTTATTAACAAATAACACTTAAATTAGATGAAATCTAAAATTTTTCCTGGATATGTGAACTAGTATTTTTTTTATAGTAGTTCAATTGTGATAGTTGTTAACCATGTAGTATCATCATTGAAAAATCTGGAATTTTACATAGTTTTCAAACGCTGTTATTTCAAATACTTAATATAACTGTCGGTAAAAATTGTAATAGATTGTCAAATTTAAGTACCAATTAATATGGCAACACTCGTTTTGTTGACAAATATTGATCATATGGAAAGAACAGTTAGCTGANCGCAATTAACTGTGCCCTAATCTTTGAAGCTCCTACAGCATAAATTCAGTTCTCTGGATTTCGCTATCACGGCAATTTTTGTGTATAGCATTAATTGTCCAAAATGTTTGTATATGACAACACGGAATTTGCTGCAGTTTGACCAAACAAAATTAGTTTGCTGTGAGAGTCGCCAAACTCGCTCTCTCCGAGTTTGCTGCAACAACAATTGCACGCATTTTTTTTTTACTGTTCATAGAAATATCTGGCTCTGACTGCAGAATTAGGTAATGTATTAGATCCCTATTGGAGTCAACTCTACTCGTCTTTCTTGTATGCCTCAGTCAATTATTTCGAATTACTTTGTGACAGGACTCTATGGCCTCCTCCGATAACATTCCAATTGGTATATTTGAATACTTGATGTAATTAATACCGTGAACTAAAACTTTGTGCACAGTAACAGGCATGTAGTACCAGGGATATAGCTTATTATATAAAATAAATGTTTCTTTTAATAGCTTTTCAAAGTTTGTAACATTTTTGTGCAGTCCGCTGGAAAATGTTCTTAAAATAACAGAAAAGTTGTTTATTAAAGTTTTATCAACACCTGTTATCTGAGCCGCTTGTTCAATATTTGAAAAGAAGCGTCTGGCCGTGTTTCCATCATTCGATGTGCCATATCCTGTTTTAACCATATCAATAATAAGCCCAATTTCATTCTTGAATTGATCTTGAATCCTCTTTTTGTTTTCCATCACTACCTGCTTATTTTTTCATCCACTATACGCCAAGACTTAATAGGTAGTTTATATGCAATGTGAATAATGCATTCAAAAAATTTTATCCATGCATGTAAGGTCGATATACCATATTCGTAGCAACTTTCCTTGACTTTTCTTTCAAGAACTAATTCGGTATTCATTTGTGTAGGTTTAGCTCCACACAGAACACAAGTCGCACAACTCTTATGCCCATGTATAGCATTTAACACAGCCCCGTCGATCATAGTTAATTTTAAGCGATACTGAACGTTTTTCTTTTCTTTTTTTCATTATCATTATTATAGACGTATGTAGTTAAATTTTCTATTTCACGCTGTATGTTGTCTTTTACTTCCATTATAAGTCTAGGATTTTCTTTAGCAAATAATATTTTCAGAGGTCTACATAGCCTTTGAGAAGAGTGTTTGCTGTTTTGCCACACAATTTTTTCATTTTTGCCTTCCACTATACGTAATGGTACGAAAGATGTAACAAACAAAAACACAAAGAGCTTCAGCAGAGGTTGACACAACAAGTTCATCAACACGTCTTCGCTTAGTTCGATGTGATGCTGCTTCGAAAGACACACGTGGCCGACCTCTAACAAAGCTTGAACTTGGTTCCTAAAAAAATAACAGACCTATTTTATCTTTGATTGACGCCAAGAAATGATTTACTTACAACACAAATAGAATCCCCATAGAATATTTCACTATCCAGCCAGTTATTACAGTGTTTTTCAAATAAGTATTTTTTCCGTCCATATTTTCCCAATTAGTGCTAAATTTCAAAATCGTAAACTTGATTTTTGTTTCCTCTGTGCAGTGTAATGATCTACGCAAATGATTTTCCACAAATTTGTTTATTTCATAAACGATAAGGCTCTTTTTACATTGCTTCATTTCTAACCATTTGTTGAAAATATCGCGTATCTTCAATGGGGTAGACACTGAAAAATATTCATAAAAAATAAAATCGCATACCATCGCAGTTGAGATTTATATATATTTAAATACACACTTTTTCGCACTAAATATCAAAATATTGGAGAAGTGTTTTGATGTGTTTTTTTTATTGTCTTCTAAACAAGCGGTTCGCTTTCAACAGGTCACTTTGATTTAGACATATCTTTCAGCTAACTGTTCTTTCCATATGATCAATATTTGTCAACAAAACGAGTGTTGCCATATTAATTGGTACTTAAATTTGACAATCTATTACAATTTTTACCGACAGTTATATTAAGTATTTGAAATAACAGCGTTTGAAAACTATGTAAAATTCCAGATTTTTCAATGATGATACTACATGGTTAACAACTATCACAATTGAACTACTATAAAAAAAATACTAGTTCACATATCCAGGAAAAATTTTAGATTTCATCTAATTTAAGTGTTATTTGTTAATAAAGAAAAAAACTTTTGGAAATTTGAATGTTCACATATATCATTTTTGGCCACTGCCGTGACACTGTGCGGCGGCGGCGTGGCTCGGCGGCGTATACCTCTAATAGGAAGCAAGATAAATGAAAAACGCAATGTCTCCAAAAGGATTAACTAACGTGCTTGTTTTATTTCTTCCCGTTTATATTCAATTTAAGGCAAATTTACTAAGTCCAATGAGGCACAGAAAAAATGATAAGCTCACAAAAAATTCTAAATATTTTGATTTGCAATGGAACCTTTTGCAAAATTCTTGAAGGAAAGGTTTTGAAAGGTGCTTTTCTCTCTTGTAAAATTTCTACAAATGGACTTAGCAACTTTTCACTGTATGCTAGCCATATGAACTAGCCTGCACTACATTATAACACTGTCCTCCAAAAATTATCAAGATTATTACTTCTTGCAGAAATATACCATTGTTACTCTGCAAAAATGCTGTTGACCAGTGTTATAATACAGATAACTTTTATTAATTAGTTAATTTGGATGAAATAAATTATAATTATTCTCTTTGTACAAAATAAATAATTATGTATAACAAATAAAATACGTACATAAAAAAGAAGCAAATTCTGTTAGCAAAATTCTGTGGGAATTTTACAAAAGAACTTATCGGACTTTGCACCTTTTTCTTGTTTTGTTGGAGACCACCCAAACTTAGTTATTCTTAAAAAGATTAAGTACCATTCTTCTAAGGTCGGTGTTATGCAGAAATTTTGTTTGGCAAACTGCGTGCAATTGTTGTTGCAGCAAACTCGGAGAGAGCGAGTTTGGCGACTCTCACAGCAAACTAATTTTGTTTGGTCAAACTGCAGCAAATTCCGTGTTGTCATATACAAACATTTTGGACAATTAATGCTATACACAAAAATTGCCGTGATAGCGAAATCCAGAGAACTGAATTTATGCTGTAGGAGCTTCAAAGATTAGGGCACAGTTAATTGCCGATACGATATCATAAAAAAAAATATATTAATTGTGAGCGTTATGTACATCTGAAATTCTCATTTCGTGTTGGCAATAGCCATGAAAACCATAATGAACGTGAAACCCTGTGCCAAACTCGACATAACCACCTCCGAGCAAACTAAGCAGCCGCCACTTAATTTGGCAAACAAAAGTTTGTCTGCATAACACCGACCTAAAATCAAAAATGGACGTCACATAAGTTATATTGACAGAAATTCATAGATGTGTGATAGCGTTTTTGTTTTAAAAACTTCTTATATATGTACAAATATCGATATAAGTAGGTATCGATACTTTCAGCCCGATAGTTAGTAGGTATCGATACTTTCTATCGATGCTACTTCCAAGTACAGGTATCGATACTTCCATCGTATCGTTTTATCACTAGTTTTCAGGTCTTCTTAAACAACCTCATGAACCTTTGTGAGCAGAACTGATAAAGCTACTGCAGAGCTGCGGCGATATGAAAATATTGAGGTATATTTTCATACGGTATCGAAGTCCGTAGTGATTAATTGGTGGGAGGTACACAAATGCGAAATGCCGCTGCTGCACAAACTCAGTCGTAGAGTAACAGCCACTCCTTCAACTAGCGCATCGTCAGAAAGAGTTTTTTTTTCTAAAATAATAATAAAGTTAACAAAGATTTTCTTTACAAATTATGTTTCTTTGATACTTTCATTACAGCAGTTATGGCATGCACTTGTTTTTCAAATCAAGCACTTGTTATTTGAATCGAGCACTTGATAGTGTGAATTACTCATTCAATTGACAATGTTTTTTTAATGCTATCGCACGTTATGTTTGGAAATAAATGAGTGCGAGTGTGTGCAGATGTGAAAAGAAAGCTAGTGACTTAAAATGTAATTTGAGTGTATCCATGCAGCTCTCTGGTATGTACCAGGGTTCAGAAAAATTCGTTTTCAAATGATTAAAATTAATTAATTTCATTTGTATTTGCTATCTGTGAACGAACTTTAAAACAACCATTTGTTTTCGTTGCCTGGTGACGATTGTTTTCTTTTTTTGTTTTCATTCGGAAGAATGCAAGGCATATTCAACAAGGTAGAAGTGACAATTCAGTCGAGCTCTCTCATACCTGACAAAATGTCAAAAAACGTAAACAAAGAAATTAACCCTTTGTTATGCATGTACCATATTTGACAAAATTCAATATCTATGAAGTGAAAGTTTTTGTAAATATGAAAATATTTAAAATCACATTAAAATCGGCTTCATTTTAGTTTTTGTATTTTAGTTTAATGTAAATGTGGAAATGCATATCTACTTACTCAAAATTACACATTTATTTATAAAACCGTTTTGGAAATTTTCTTGTTTTTATTAGCCCAATGTTTTTGAGCATTTATTTTTTTATTCAAATACTTAATTCTAGAGTATATTCGACATTTAAAAAAAAATGTTGATTCTTTCTTTAACTTCAATAGTTCAGCTATTAAATTTTTGCAATGCGAAATTTCTTTTCCATTAAATTTATTAAAAATTACTTCCAGTTTCTTTATGTCCACAAGGATTTCTGGTTTAGGTTTTATCATACCACCATTTGACATTTGGTCTATACATGTATATGAGTGGGAGATTTTCTCTTCATATTCAGTAATGCTTAATCTCCGTATGATAAATCCAGCTATGTATGAAAAATAAAAACACGACTCTTTTCACATGGCATTATGAAAAAAGGAAAAGGGATATTAAGAATCAGAACGTCGAATTTATAACAGTAAGTGGTGATCTAAAGTGGTAAATATGCAAGCTAC